>NW_013541739.1:394302-407498 GCF_000499545.2 Eimeria tenella
TGCTGCTGGCGCTCAGATTTGCTGCCGCGGGGGCGGGGCGCTGAAGCCGAGCACGAGCGGGGGCTGGGTGCACATATTTTGCTGCTTGTTTTTGATGCCGGAGGCGATTTGCGCGGAGCTGCAGCGGCTGGAGCCCTGGGAGTTGGGGGAAGTTGCTGCGTGGCGTTTTGCTGCTGCTTGCTCGCTGTGTGGGGTGTCGGGGGGCGCATGCGTCCGCTGCTGCCACTTGGGGTGTACAGACACCTTCCACCCCATGTGCGCCTGGCTCGCCGGCCTCCACTGCGCTGCTGCGCCTCTCCCGGGCCTTTTCCTCGCAGTCCGCGGGGCCCTCGACCACTGCTTCCCCAGACTCAAAGTCACTGTCTTTTGCTTCCGACACACCCCGGAGGCCCCAGGAGTCAGGTCAGTGACCCAGCACCCTCGCTGCAAGCCACAGAGGCCCCGAGGGGCCCCAGGGGGCCCCTGGGGGGCCCCAGGGGGGCTCAGGGGGCCCCACTGGGGCCCTCGGGGGGCCCCAGGGGGGCTCAGGGGGGTCCAGGGGGGCTCAGGGGGGTGCCCAGGGGGACAAAGTGGGGCCCCGCAGGAGTGGGGCCCCAGGGGGCCCCAGGGGGCCCCAGAGGGCCCCCAAGGGGGGCATAAGGGGGCTTCAGGGGCTTTGATGGAGAGATTAAAAGGGAGCCTCGAGGTGGGCTGGGGAGGAAGCTTTGCGGCTTACGGCTTAGTGGTTGTGCCCGCTGTTTGCTGCTGTCTGCTGCTGTGTGCTGCTGTTTGCTTGCTGCTGTTTGCTGCTGCTTGCTGCTGTTTGCTGCGGCTGCAGGCGCAGCTGCGCTCTTCAGGCTGTGCTGCGCGCCCGCCGCTACGTAACTCGGGACCATTTCCCAGAGCTGCATGCACTGAGTGAGAGGAAGGGGGCCTTTTTCCTGAAGCGCGCGCTGCCTGCTGCTGCTGCTGCTGCGCGCCGCAGCACAGCAGCAGCAGCAGCAGCAACGAGCTCTCCCGTCAACAGCGGCGCAGCTGCAAACACCCCCACTAAGGCGCAGCTGGCTGCCACTGCCGCGTCGCCCGCCGGCACGGGGGGCCCTGCTGTTGCTGCCTCCACCCGGCGCTCTGCAGCAGCAGCAGCAGCAGCAGCAGCAGCAGCAGCAACGCCGCATGCAGCGGGCAGCAGCAGCGCTGGGCAAACCCCTGCAGCTGCGGGGCCGGGACCCAACAGCCTCTCGGCCGGCAGAGGCCCTTCTTCGCCTGCTGCAGGCAGCGTGAACGGCACAGCAGCAGCAGCAGCAGGAGCAGCAGCAGCTGGCGCTGCAGCCGGCGGCCCGGGGCTGACAAAGGCCGGGGAAAGCCCCGCAGCAGCAGCAGCAGCAGCAGAGGACGCGGCGGAGAGGGCCTTGCTTGATGAAGTGGACTTTTATCAAGACCATTGCTGCGCTGTTTGTTTGCTGCCAAAAGTTACAGCCAGCAGCAGCAACCCGTTTTTCTACTGCGCGAAGTGTGGGGTGTCTGTACACCGCATGTGCTACGGGGTGCCCTTGGAGTGCCTGCCTGCTGCGCTGCGTCCCGATCTGCAGCAGCAGCAGCAGCAGCAGCGGCAGCAGCAGCGGCAGCGGCAGGACGCGCAAGGAGCGTCTGCGAAAAGGCAGAAACAGACGGCCAGCACACAAGACACCAGCAGCAGCAGTAGCAGCAGCAGGACGATGGTCGCCTCACCCGACGGCCGAGACAGCAGCAGCAACTGCAGCGGCAGCACATACAGCAGCAGCAGCAACACAGCGACGACGCCTGCCGGGATCCAGAGAGGCTCGAAGCGCCCTCATTCAGAAGTTGGAGGGGCTGCAGCAGAAGACAGCAGCAGCAGCAGCAGCAGCGCGGCGTATATGCCGGTGCCGTTCCTCTGCGAGCCTTGTCGCTACGCGCCCAACAGGGACGAGGTGGGGCCGCAGCTTCCACAGAAATAGGCCGTTTGCTGCTGCTGCTGCTGCTGCCGCTGCTGCTGCAGTAGCAGCAACAGCTGCCCTTTCTTCCTTGCTAGAACTGTAGCTGCTGCTACTTTCTCTGCTGCTGCTGTCTCCTGCAGGTAAGCTGCATGATTTGCCCTCGCCGCGGCGGCGCCCTGAAGCTGGCGCTGCCTGCTGCTTCTGGCTACACGCCCGAGACAGTGGCGGCAGCGCCTGCTGCTGCTGTTGCTGCTGCTGTTGCTGCTGCTGTGAGGAACAGCCAAGAGGAGCCGCTGCAGTTCGTTCACATGCTCTGCGCTCTCTGGACTCCGGGAGTGGAAGCAGCAGAGACAGACAGCCTCTCGCCAATTGTGGGGGTTGACCTCGCGCTGCAGAGCCAGTTGCAGCAGACGCCGTGCAGCAGCAGCAGCAGCAGCAGCTGCGACGGCAGCGTGGAGAAGAAGGACGCTGTGAGGCAGCAAGAACAGCAGGACCAGCATCAGGAGCAGCAGCAGCAGCCGCAGCAGTCCCCCGCTGCGTCGGTTGTATCGAGCGGCGCGGAGGCGCCAGCAGCCGCTGCTGCAGCAGGTGCCAGCCCGCAGCCGCAGCAGCAGCAGCAGCAGCAGCAGCCGGTGGACGCGGGCAGCAGCCGCAACCGCGCGGCCTGCAGCGTCTGCGGCCTCGCCTCCGGGCTGCTGCTGTCATGCTGCAGCCCCGGCTGCGCTGCTGCTTTCCACGCGCTGTGCGCGCAGCTGCGCGGCTGCTTCATGGAAATGGCAGAAAACTCTTCTGCTGCTTCTTTTACTGCCACTGCCTTTTGTCTCGAGGTGGGCCAGCGCGGGGTGTACAGATACCTGCTGCGGTGTACAGAGACCTGCTGCGGTGTACAGACACCTGCGGTGTACAGACACCTGCCGCGGTGTACAGACACCTGCTGCGCTGTACATACTGGGGTGTACAGGCAGCTGCTGGGGTGTACAGGCAGTTGTTGGGGTGGACAGGCAGTTGTTGGGGTGTACAGGCAGCTGCTGGGGTGTACAGACACCTGGGGCAGCCCTGGCCAACTGAGTGGTGTGTACTGCTGCCGTTCTTGCCTTCTGCTGTTCTCTTTCTAGTGTCATCAAGGGTTTAGGGTTTAGGGTTTAGGGTTTAGGTTTGGGGATGCATGTCCAGTGTGCAGCTGCTGCTGCCGTCGTTTGCTGCTGCAGCATTCTCAAACGCGCAATCAAATATCCTACAGCGTTCGCCTGCTGCTGCGGCTTCGCTCGTTCCTAGAGCTCGTAAGCGCCTGAACAGCAATAGCAGCAGCAGCAACAACAGCAGCAGCAGCACTGGCGGCAGCACGCCGAGCAGCAGAAACCGCAGAAGCAGCAGCAGCAGCAGCTCTAGAGTCGCCACGCAGTCAGTAGCTCGTGATTTGGGCGTCGATCGGAAGATGGCCACCCGGCTGTGCAAGTTATTGCTGCTGTTGCTGCTGCTGATGCTGCTGCTGCTGCTGCTGCTGTGTTGCAGTCACGGATGCTTGTGGGCGCTGTCTCTGAGCGTGAGCACAGCAAGAGGCTGTACATCCAGCAGCGGCGGAAGAGCCTTGCTGCTGCCTATCCTCTCCGCCCTTCAGAAGGCGGTGACCTCGTCTCAGGACAGCAGCAGCAGCAGCAGCAGCAACAGCAGCAGCAGACACAGGGCATGCCAGTGGATGGTCACACAGACACCAGCGAGTTGGCCGTCGTGCACAGTGAGACTGGCTTCCGCTGCACCCTCCTTTCTGAGCAGCAGCTGCAGCAGCTAGTGCAGCAGCAGTTGCAACAAACACAGCAGCAGCAACAGCAGCAGCAGCAGAAGGGGAACTCGCTGAAGGGCAGGCTGCTGCAACTGCTGGCGTCCCGGACTGCTGCAGCTCGCGAAGAGGCCATGGCACTCGCAGCCTCGGTGCAGCAGACATGGGAAACGATCCTGTCTGCTGCTGCTCCTGCTTCTGCTGCATTTGCTGCTGCTGCAGCAGAGACTGCGGGGAACAGCGCCACAGTAGCAGCACCAGCAGGAGGGGTAGCAGCGGCAAGGTCGAGCCCTGCGGCCCCCGGCGCTCCTGACCAGGCCCAAATGCTGCTGAACAGCAGCAGCAGCAGCAGCAGCAGCAGCAGCAGCGACTATGAGGGAGGCGAGGACGACTTTGGGGTCCCTGAGGGGTTGTTTCTAGACGATGCGACTGACGATGAAACTGTCAGAAACAATTATATGTCTTTTTTTGTTTCGGGCTCCCCCGAGGCCTCAGCAGCAGCAGCGGCAGCAGATTCTGCAGGTGGCGCTGCAGCAGCAGCAGCAGCAGAAGCAGCAGCAGCGACTCGAGAGCTGCTGCCCTTGCTGAACCCACCGCATCCGGAAGCAGCAGCAGCTGGTCCTGCGCCACAGCAGCAGCAGCAAAGTGAAGTGCCCTGCTGCTGCTGGAGTAAAACGGGGCCGCCAGCAACAGCAGCAACAATGGCAGCAGGTGCAGCAAGAGATGCCGTTGCTGCCTGTCCAGTTGGCGTAAGGAGTTACCTTGTTGGTGCAGCAGCATTAATGGCGCTTCAGCAGCTGCGGCTGTTTCTTGTGCGGCAGCCGCTGCAGCAGCTGCAGCAGCAGCAACAGCAACGAGATGGTGCTGCAGCAGCGGGGCCAGACGGAGATACAGCGGCGTCTCACCGCCTAAAGACAGCAGCAGGCGCTCCCTGCGCTGCAGCAGCACCTGCAGCAGCAGCAGCAGCAGCAGCAGCAGCGTGGCCCCTGGATGACGACAGCAGCTACGTTATGGAGCTTGCGGGCCTCCGCCCTTTGCTGTCGCCCCTCATGAGGGGCCTCAGCAGCGAAGGTTTGCTGCTGGAGTTGCATGCTGCTGCTAAGTGCTGCAGCTATCCTTGCTGGTGCTGTTTCGTGGCTGCAGTTCGAGGCAGCAGCAGCAGCAGCAGCAGCGGCAGTTGCGGTGCTGCTACTGCTTCTGCTGCCCATGTTCCAGCATCTTATGATGCTGCTGCTGCAGCTGCAGCACAGACCCCGCAGCTCCAGCACAGAGGAACGCTGTCTGCTGCTGCGGCTGCAGCTGCTGCTGCTGCTGCGCGGGAACTCGCCGCACGGCAACTGGGTTTCTGGACAGACTCTGTTGTTGCTGCTCTTCGTGATGCAGCAGCAGCAGCAGCAGCAGCCGCAAGCAGCCCAGGAAGTGCAGCTGCGCATGCGGAAGCTTGCGCCGCTGGGGCGGAAGTGCTGCAGCGGTTGCTGCACCCCAGCAGCAGCAGCTGGACTGCTGCTGCTACCGCTGCAGAGAGGGTGCTGCCGCCAACAGATTGGCGGGGGACTATAAGACGAGTAAGAGGGAGGCCTGGAAGAAGCAGCAGCAGCAGCAGCAGCAAAACCAGCGCCACTAGCAGTAGCAGGGACAAGCAGAGGGAGAGTAGCAAAAGCAGCGGCAGCAGCAAAAGAGAAAGCAGCGGCAACAGCAGCAACGCGGGCAAAAGCAGTAGTGGCAGAGGAAACAGCAGCAGCGGCTGCAGTAGCAGTAGTAGAGGTAGCAGAAGCAGCAGCAGCAGTGGCAGCAGCAGAGGAAGCAACTGCAGCACCAGCAGCAGCAGCAACTCTGAGAAAGGCAGAGCTTGAGAGACAGGCTCAGGGTCAGCTGGATCTCTTGAGTTAAAACGAAATAAATAGAATTAACGAATTTCCCAGCTCATCTTTCTGCTGCTGCTGCTGCTGCTGCTGCTATTGCTGCTGCTGCAGGGCGCAGCAGCCATTGGCCGCCGCGTGGCTCTGTACTCTCCCTACATGGACGTTTGGTACGGAGGCCTGGTTGTCTTCTGCGACAGCAGCAGCAGCAGCAGCACGAGCAGCACCAACAGCAGCAGGAGCAGCAGCAGCAGCAGCAGCTGCTGCTGCAGCAGGGGGCCTCAGGGGCCCCGGTACCTCGTGGCTTACGACGACGGCGACTGCGCGTGGGCGCAGCAGGAAGGAGCAGCAGATTGTTTTCTTTTTGCTGCAGCAACAGAAGACAAACCTTTGTGAGCTTTTTTTTCGTTTTTTGATCTTTTTGGATTTTTTTTGTTCTTTGTTGATTCTTTTTTGATTCTTTTTTATTCCTTTTTTGGTTCTTTTTTATTTCTCGTTCTATTTTTTTTTGTTTCTCTTTTATTTCTTTTTAATTTCCTTTTTCGTTCCTTTTTTTTGCATCTTTTTCTCCTTTCCCATTCTTTTTTGTTTTATTTCATTTTGCTGCTCTTTTTTCTTTTTTCTCTTTTCATTTTATTCTTCATTTCCTTTTTTCTTTTTTATTTTTTTGATTTTATTTTTTATCTTTTTTGCTATTTTATTTTCTCTTTTCCTTTCTGTCCTTTTTGCTTTTCATCCTTTTTCATTTTTGTCTTTTTCATTTTGTTCATCTTTTCTTCTTTAATTATTTTTAATGATTTTTCTTTTAATTGTCTTTTACTTTTCCTCCTATTTATATTTTAATTTTCCCTCCTCCGCATCTTTATTCTTTTTCTGCGTTTCATTTTAGTTCCTTCTTTTCCAGTTTCCTTTCTTGCTGCTGCTGCTGCTGCATTTGCTGCTGCTGCATTTGCTGCTGCTGTTGTTTTGCTTTAGGTGGATGGAGGCGCTCAAGCGGCGCCGGCGGCCGAAGCTGCAGCACGCGGTGTCTGTACTCCTCAAGCAGCAGCAGCAGCAGCTGCTGCTGCAGCAGCAGCAGCTGCAGCAGCAGGCTGTCACGGGGACCTGCTGCAGATGCGGCGCCATCTGCACAAGCACCAACTCCAGCGCGGGCCACCCGCAGCATCAGCAGCAGCAGCAGCAACAACAGCAGCAGCAGGATACACAGGATTGCCCAACAACGAAGGGCATATTATGCTGTTAGTGTCTTTCCCCCTTTTCTTCTTCTTATGCACTCTTACCTGCTTTTGACGTTGCAGCGGCTGCGCAAGCTGCTGCTGCTGCTGCTGCTGCTCCTGCTGGAGAAAAACTAAATTCCAGTCTGCTGTTGCTGCTGCTGTCGTGGGATGCTGCAGGCCGCGGCGGGTGCGGCGCTCTCTGCTGCAGCCGTTGCCTTGCGGGCGCTGCCGTAAGTTTAGCTGCTGCTTCTGCTGCTTCTGCTGCTGCTGCTGCTGCTGTTACTGCTGCAGTCGCCGCTTTTCTGGTTCATTTGCTGCTGCTGCTGCTGCTGCTGCGGCCTGCTTTTGTTTCTTCAGGGGGCTCAGCCGTGGCGCTGCCTGCGTTGCAATGGGTGAGCCTGCTCTTGCTGCTGTCTTTGCTGCTCTTCCTGCTGAGTTTGCTGCTGCTGCTGCTGCTGCTGCTGCAGCGGCAGTCGATGCTCCCCTGAAGTCAGCTACGATTTTGAGTTGCTTTTATGTGCTGCTTCAGGCCATTATGATCAGTGCAAAGGCAGCAACAGCAGCAGCAGCAACAGTGGAGCAGCAGCAGTAACAGCAGCAGCTGCAGCAGCGACAGTGACAGCAGCTGCAGCAGCAGCACAAACAGCAGCAGCAGCAGCAGCAGGAGCGCAGGCTCATAGACCCGAGCTTTGTCTGCATTTCAAGGTCTCAGAAGCAGCGCAGCAAACTCCGTGCTGCTGCTGCCCTGCACTCTCCTCTAGCAGCAAGCAGCAAGCTAGGTGCCCTAGTGCAGCTAGCTGCAGCAAGCCAGCAGCTAGCTAGCTGCTGCCCTAGCTAGCTAGCTAGCTAGCCCCACACGTGATATCTTGGCTTTGCCCTAGCGCTCTTGTGTTTTTGTTTGCGTGCATTTTGGCGTTCTTAAACCCTTTTTAAAGCGTGATGCATGGCTGGGGTTTAGGGTTTAGGGTTTAGGGTTTAGGGTTTAGTGTTCTGGCTGAGAGTCTCGCCGTTTTTGGCGTCTGCCGGTTTCGAGAGTTCAGCATTTAGGAATTCGAGTTTAGAGTTTCGGGCTTACAAATTAAAGTTGAGGGTTTAGGGTTTAGGAATTAGGGATTAGGGTTTAGGGTTTAGGGTTGGGGCTTCGAGGGTTTATGGGTGGCAGACACTGCATGTTTAGGTTCGCCTGCGGCGCGGTCTCGGGGTTTAGGGTTTAGGGTTTAGGACTTATTGTTAATTTTTGAGATTAATTTTGAATCAAATTAAATTAAAATGGCAACAAATGACAAGAGGATCTTTTATTTGCTGAGGACTGCGCAGCAGGAGGCCAGGGAGGATCTGCTGCGTTGTTCGTTAGCTCTAAGTGCTGCAGCAGCAGCAGCAGCAGCGAGACTCATTTTTAGAGGAATATTTGAAGGTTTTTGAGTTATTTAAATTAAATTGAATTAATGTTTTGAAAACTGGACGGAAGGAGGAAAGGGCCGGAGGCGAGCGGCGGCGGCTCGTGGAGCCGGGGTGGCTGCAGGGCTGGCTCTCCCGGTGGCAGTGCTCGCTGCAAGGTTTTCCCGAATAAGTTCCATGAAATATGTTTTTTTTGGAATTAATTACGAATTTTTAGTTGAAAATCTCCCAAACATTCCCGTTTGTCGAGTCTCGCCTCCGCCGTGCTGCCGCCTCGCCTGGCAGCCTCCCCCTGCCTGTACACCCGCACTTCTCCGCGGGCCGCGCCGGATCTTTCGAATTAAAGGACTTTTTAGACTTTATGTGTTAATTAAAGTCCATTTCTTTGGCCAGAGGCGCTCAGAATGGCGTGGCTGCGGCCCGGGGCTGCGTCGCACGCTGCTGCAGGGCCCCTCTTTCAGCCCGAGGGCTTTGCTGCGGTCCCGGGGGCTCCGGGGGCCCCCGAGGCCCTGGGGGCCCCCGCAGCATCCTCGGACTCGCCGCTGCGGCCGCTGCTGCAGCAGCGTCGCAAGAACCGGACCAATGGTCTCGCGTACGCGGGCGCAGCAACCCTTGTGCTTCTTGCTGCGCTGCTGCTGTGCCGCGGCTTCTCTGCTGCACCGCAGCAGCAGCGGGGGCCCGCCGTGGGGCCCCCCACGGACCCCCGGCCCCTCTCGCCTTTCGGGGCCCGCAGGACCCTGGGGGCCCCCGAGGGGCCCCTGGGGGCCGCCGAGGGGCCCCCGGAGACCCTCGAAGGCAAAACAAGACCCCAAAAAAGAAGAAGAAGTGAATTTGTGCAGCTAGGAAGTGTTAGGAAGCGGCGGCTGCTGTCTTTCTATGAAGGTTCTGCTGCAGCAGAGCTGCTGGTGGCTCTGACGCGGGCCTTCACCGACAGTTCGCGAGCAGCAGCAGCAGCAGGGCGCAGCCTGCTGACGGGGGAAGCAGCAGCAGCAGCAGCAGCAGCAGCAGCAGAGGGCGGCAGCCTCACCGTAGACGTGCACCCGCAGCACTCCCACGATTTTCTGCTGTGGGCCAAAGCCCTGGGGCTTCCCCACGGCGGCAAAAGGCAGCAAAGGCCCTGGACTATTGCCCACATGCCCAGCAGCAGACACAGCAGCAGCAGCAGCAGCAGCAGCAGCAGCAGCAAAGAAAAAGCCCCAGACGGCAGCGCAGCAAAAGACCCATCAAGGGCCCCTCAAAACACCGCCGGAGAAAAAGCCACAGGGGCCCCCACAGGGGCCCCCGGGGGGGCCCCTGTGGGGCCCCCCGTGGGGGCCCCCCTGGGGGCCCCCAGAGATATCATGGGGGGCCTTATTAACCGTTTGCAGCGTGCTGCTGTTTCTCGTGAGGAAGATTTTCTTAGGGACTTGGGGCTGTGGCTTGTGGAGGCCCGGAAGGAAGAAAATGCAGAAAAGTGCGAAACCCTAAACCCTAAACCCTAAACCCTAGCTGGACTCCCTGGGGCGCAGCTGGCCCCGGGAGGTGTAAGTGCTGCTGCTGCTGAGGGCCTCCGTTTTCCCGCTTTGGTTGCTGCAGCAATTCACCCGAGTTGCGGGCTTGCTTCGAGGCAGGAGGGTTTAGGGTCTAGGGTTTAGGGTTTTGGCTAGCCGTTTGCCTGAGAGCTGCAGCTCCTGTTTGCTGCTGTTGATTGTATTTGCTGGCGCTTTTGTCTTTGGCTTTTTGGATTTAGGGTTTAGGGTTTAGGGTTTAGGGTTTAGGTTTTGTTCGCACTGCGCTGCTATTTTTACCCCGGTGTTTCCTCATCCGTTAAATGGCTCTTTCTCTTGCTGCTGCGTGTGGAAAAAGAAAAGGTTTGAGGCTGAATTTCCCTAAAAGAAAGGCATTAGGGTTTAGGGTTTAGGGTTTAGGGTTTGGCTTGGTGTTCGGTGGCGGCGATTGGGGTGTAGGTACACTGCGCGATGGCTGGCTGCACAGGCGGTGAGTTTGGGTTTGTGCGATCTTCCCTGGAGGACCAGTTGTTTTATTATTGAAAATATTGATTAAAATGAATTAAATGGATCTGATTCATTGAAGTAAACTGGTGTAAACTTTCTTTGAATGGGAGTGCGAGCTGCCGCGTCGAGCGGCGGCGGCTCGAGGCATTTGCTGCCGCGTGAACGCCGGCGGCCCTGTCAGTATGTGTTACTGCAGTTATTGCATTCATCTATGTATATATTTATTTATATTTACATTTATTTACATTATTCTGGCATAATTCAGAAGAATATATACATCTTACCTTCATTGAGGGGCCCCCGCGCGCGTCTGACTGTCCCCGGCAGCAGGTGGGGGGCCCCGCACAGCGCGCTTGGTGAGCTGCGCAAAGTCGCGGAGCAGCAGCAGCAGTTGCTGCTGCTGCACTTACTGCTGTCCAGCAGGTGCTGTAGCGGCGGGTGCTGCAGCGGCAGGTGCTGCTGCTGCTGCAGCAAGTGCAGCACCTGCCCTGCAGCTGCAGCTGCGGCGGCAAGTGCAGCACCTGCCCTGCAGCTGCAGCTGCTGCGGCCACTGCTGCAGCTGCCTGCTGCAGCAGCAACAGCAGCTGCAGCAGCTTCAGGACAGCAGCAAGGCGCTGCCTAGCGCGAGCAGCATGTAGTGAATATTGTAGATTTAGGGCCTGGAGACGTTTCTGCCGAAATGTTTGAGGCCCAGCAGCACATATTGAACAGCAAAGAAGTGCAGCAGCAGCTATCTGGATTTCGCAGCAGCAGCAGCAGAGGAAGCTGCTGCTGCAGTTTGCAGTAGTGGGGCCCTCCTTGTCCCATGATGCGGGGCCCCTGAGAAGCAGTTAAAGGGTACTACTTGGGAAATGCGACTGGTTGCTGCAGCAGCAGCAGCTGGTTACTGCTGCAGCAGTTCGTTTCCTGCTGGTCTTGGAAACAGCAGCAGCAGCAAAAAGTAAATGAAGCTCCATCCCCTGCGGCGGTCTGCGCCGCCCGCGGGCTGTACAGACACTCCAGCTGCAGCAGCAATTAAGGTTTGAAGTTGCCTCAGACTCTTTCTTTGATTTCTTTCCGCCTGAGAGGTGAATATTTTTGAGCAGGCACGAGGGTTTGCTCCGCTGGACAGCGGAGGGTTTAGGGTTTAGGGTTTGGGGTTTAGGTCCTGGGCTTTAGGGGCTAGGGTTTAGGTTTTAGGGTTTGAGGCTTGGGGCTCAGATTTTAGGGTTTGGGGTTTAGGGATTAGAAACTAAGGTTTGGGGGTTTAGAGTTTGTTTCCTAGTTTACTATTTATTACTTTTTCATTTCTTTTCATTTCTATGTATTTTATTTTTCATCTGTTTAAGAAACGGCCATTTGCCTCTCTGCAGGCGCGGTGGAGCGCAAGGTTGTGCTCTGGGGTGTATGTACACCTCACTCAAATGGGGTGTATGTACACCTCACTGAAATCAATGCGGAAATAATTAAAAAGAAATCAAAGTTAAAAAATGCATGCAGCGCTGTATATACACACGCACTTGCTGCGTTTAGGTGTACATACAGATTAAAGTATACATTTGTTTATAATATATATATCTATGCATGTATATTTATAGTGATAGGTTTATATATCATATATACACATATACATAATATACGTTTACATATATATATGATGTACATCTATACATATATATATATATATACTATGTATACAATATATATATATATATATTATATATATGTGTATGTATATATGTGCGTGCGTGGATGTGCATACAAGCCACCGCTGCAGCTACTTCTACTTTAAACCTGCCCATATTTGAATATCAAGAAACTCATTTTTGCATTCAGAGCGGCCCCACAACTGGCGCTGCTGCCTCCACACGTGTTGGCCCTTAGGGGGCCCCTCTGGGTCCCCTAAGAGGCCCCTAGGGCCTCTTAGGGAGCCCTGGGGCCCCTGGGCGTACCGCAGGAGGTCTCCGTAGGGGCTTCTCTAGGGGCCCTTTGGGCTACCCCCCGGGTACCCTCGTGAGGCACCCCGTGGGGCCCTCAGGGGGCCCCCGGGGGCTCCAGGGGGGCTCCCGCGGGGCCCCCAGGGGTTCCCCCAAGGAGGCCCCTGGGGGGCCCCAGAGGGGGGGCCCCTCTGGGGCCCCTCAGGGGGCACTTTTGTGGATGTGTATACTTAAATGGCTGGAAAGTAAAGAGGACTCCGGTTTATTCTTTGAAAGAGTTGGAAAAAAATGGAAGACAAACAAGAAGTCTTTTTCCTGTGCACTTTAATAGGGCCCCTTCAGCACCGAGTTGTGGGGCCCCCCAGGGGGGGCTCCCCCGGGGAGCCCCTTGGTAGCCTCGGGGGCCCCTTCTCAGGGCCCCTTGCTTCTCTTTTTTTGTTTTATAACTACAATTTAATATTTTTAAAGCCCCTTAACGTTTCTGCTGCTGCCTGAGGCCCTCCAAAAGCCCCTCCTGCCCGCAGGGTCACTTCTTCTCCCCTGACCTCATGGGGCCCCCTGGCTCTGAGGGGCCCCCGGGGGCGCCCCCACTGGGGGGCCCCCCTGGAGCCTCCCCTGAGGGGCCCCCAACTGGCACATCCCAAGTGAACCCCATGGGGGTCCCAAGGGGGCCCCTTAGGGTACCCCCCAGAGACCTTCTTGAAGAGGCCCCTGCAGGGGCCCCCAGAGCGACTTCTGAAGGCCTCCCTGAGAGCCATTCTAAGGGACCCCCTGAGGGGGCTCCTGGGGGGCCCCCCGAGAGGCCCCCTGAGGAACCCCCTGAGGGGGCCCCTGAGGGGCCCCCTCAGGGGGTTCGTGAGGGGCCCCCCGGGGACCCCCCTGAGGGGCCCCCAGAGAAGGGGGAGCAGCCCCTTTTGGCTCTGCCATGGAGGGCTTTTGACTATGAATTTGATGGGGACTTTTGCGTGGGGGGCAAAAAGGTTTTGTTGCCCCCGGGGGGCCCCCTGAGGGCCCCCGAAGACCAAATAGACGGGGACACAGGTGTGTGGGCCCTAGCCCTACAGCTCTGTAAGCTCTAGAGGCCCCCGGGGCCCCCGGGGC
>NW_013541740.1:0-13464 GCF_000499545.2 Eimeria tenella
CCCTGCCGGGGAGGGGGCCCCTGGGGGGGCGGGGGCCCCTGGGTCTTGGGTGGATTCTTTGAAGTCTTTGATGTCTTTGATTAATTCTGCAATCTTTTCCTCCCATGTTGGTAGCCACTTGAACTCCTGAAAGATGAACAAATCTTAAAAGATATTCAAAGATATTCAAAGATTTTAAAAGACACGAAAAAGAAGTGATGACAGATATTAAAAGATATTAACAGATATTCAAAGAAGTGATAGAAGATGGATAATTTGGTGTTCAATTTGGAGACAGATATAATTGGAAATAAAGAAAAAGAAATCAAAATGGAAATAAATGGAGTTGGAAGGGGACAGGAGTTCAAACAGCAAGACACAAAATGAAATTAAATTAATTTAAATCAAATTTAAAAAATTCATTAAAGGGAACAAAAAGAGACAAAAATTGGATTAAACAAGACAAAAAAGATCAAAAAGAGGAAAAAGGAGAATTAAGAAAATAAAAAGAAGGGACCAAAAAGAGAAACAAAAGAAGACAGAAGGGAAACAAAAAGAAGAATCAAAAAGAAGAATTAAAAAGAAGAACCAAAAAGAATAATTACAAAGAAGAATTAAAAAGGAGAATTAAAAGGAAGAATCAAAAAGAAAAATCAAAAAGAAGAATTAAAAAGCCAAAAAGCGCCAAAAAGAAGAATAAAAGAGCAGAAAAGGCCTAAAAAAAGAACTAAAAGAGCAAAAAAACCCAGAAAAGAGGAATTAGAAAAAACCAAAGAAGAAGAAAAGAAGAAGAAAAGAAAAAGAAAAAGAAATACAAAGAAATAAAACAAGTTGGACCTGCTGGATGGGGGCTTGTTGCTGCAGCTTGTTTTGGTCATTTTGAACTTCAATTTTGAAATAAGGAGACTTCAAAACAAGAGGCAAAAGAGATAAAAGTTTTTCCGGAAATGTTGCCGAAAATAAAAGGGTTTGGCGAGTCGCAGGCATGTCTCGACTCGTCGCCAACTCCGTCATCTGCACAAACCCTAAACCCTAAACCCTAAACCCTGAACCCTAAACCCTAAACCCTAAACCTTAGACGCTAGGATCTGAGGGGTGGCCCGGAGCAGTGGGCAGGGCTCTTTGGGTGGAAGCCCGAGACCCTTCCGGACCCTAAACCCTAAACCCTAAACCCTAAACCCTGAACCCTTGAGACGTCCCTCGAGCCCCAAACCCCAGACGCTAAACACCGGACCGCGTGCGCCAAACCCTGAACCCCAAACCCCAGGCCCCAGGCCGTAAACCCTAAACCCTAAACTCTAAACCCTAAAAAAGGGTTTGGAGGACCCACGACTTGCTGCAGCCCCAAGTCTAGCATTGCGTCCGCCTCGTCCAAAACCAAAAGTTGAACAAATTCTAAAGAGACTTTTCCTCTCAAACACAACTCGTCGACTCTCCCGGGTGTACAGACAGCTGCGTCGATCTGCCGCCGGTTTATCTCGTGCACCTGAACCCAAACCCTAAACACTAAACCCTAAACCCTAAACCCTAATTTATCATTAAAGACTGAAACACTAAAGCATCCATTGTCAATTAAAATTGAATCCCAAACAAAAGAAGCGAATTAAATTAAATTAAATTGAATTAAATTAAATTAAATTGGCAAACCCCCAATAACCACAAACGACTGCAAACCCCAAAGTGCCAAAACTCGCATATTATGAGTCCAAGAAAGCTGCAAAGACTCGCAAATTGCGAATTGCATCATTTCCAGTTAAATGGCACTAAAAGTTCTTCACTTCGAGCTCCAATTGTCTCATATTTCCACGCAAAAGGACTCTTTTTCGCCTCTTTTCGCCAAATTACCTGCTCCGTCGCAGAGACACCCCCGATCCACAGGCTGTGCGAAAGGTCGCTGCCCACCACCAGCCTCGCGAGCTGCAGAAGCAAAACCAAACACCAAAAGGGCCTTTTCACGAGAAATAAACGCCATTTCGTGGTTTTTTTCGCCCAAAAACAAACAAAGACAAACAGAAACAAACAAAGGGGATTTCAAGAAGTCGAAAAATGCGAAAAGAGGAAAAAAAGACCCAAAAAAGACCCAAAAACACCAAAAAGGGCCCCAAAAGACTCCCAAAGGGCCCTAAAGGGCACCAAAGGGATTAGAAACAAACCCAGAAGGGTTTTAAAAGGCCCAAAAGAGCTTCTAAAAACCCCAAAGGGTTTTGAGGGGCCCCGAAGGGTTTTAAAACACTTAAAAGGGTTTGAAAAGGACCCTCAGGGCCCCCCAAAACACACGATAAGACCCCGAAACGGAGAAAAAAGCAAATTCCACGAAAAAGGGTTTGAAAAGGGTCAAATAGAACGGCGAAAAGCTTCTAAAAGAAGCCTTTGTGAGGTTTTGAAGAGTTTTGGGATTCTTAGAATCATTTATTTGAAAAAAACGGAAAAAAAGAAGTAAAAATAACCCATTTCTGACCTGTTCGTCAATTTGCATCGCCAGCTCGCGAGTGGGGCACAGCACCACAGACACCGGAGAGGCCTGCGCATACACCCGAATTTCGAATTTCATTTTCATTTATTTTACTCATTTTATTTATTTATTTATTATTTTATTAATTTTATTATTTAATTTTATTTGCTTCTCTTTTTAAAATATAAAAAGACCCTTCAAAATGCATTTCTTTTGTCAAAAGGAACTTCAATTGCGACTTGCCGGCAGGCCCCAGCCAAAGCGAGATTAAAAACAAATTGATTCAAATTGTTTATTTATTATTTAATTTATTAATTTATTTATTTTATCAATTTATTTTATTTATTTATTTATTTTATTTGGATAAATGAATTAAAAGGGAGTGAGAGGGTGACTGCGCGGCGTCTCGAGGGTTCGGGGTGTTTTGTGCGTTGCAAACCCTAATTCAGGGTTTCGGGGTTGGTTCAAACCCTAATTCAGGGTTTGGGGGTTTGGCGCAAACCCTGAAAAAGAGTTTGCGGCGCACCTGGGCGTGGCTGCCGGGGAAGTGGGGCCTGAACAAACCCTTGAAAGAAAGAGACTTCGAAACAAGAGGAGCCAAAAAAGCTAGGGTTTTGCCGCAGCCTGTTGCTGCTCTAGCCAACAAATCGTGGTTTGCTGCTGCAGCAGGAAACGCAAACCGCTGAATCGGCAGCAGCCACTTGCACTTCATCTTCTTCAAGTTCTCCACCACCAGCGGCGCCAGCAGCCCCCCCCCGTTGCTGCTGCTGCTGCTGCTGCTGCTGCTGCTGCTGCTGCTGGCCAGGCAGTCTTCTAAAGTCTCCACTGGCTCTGGAATCGGCAAAGGGCCCCCCACGGAGACGCAAGTGACTTGCTGCTCCAGCAGCTCGTAGAAGCGGCCGCCTGCAGCAGCAAAACAACCATTTTCAAACCCTTTTATGGTGTTTCCAAACCCTCTTTTGATGTTTTAAAAACCCTCTCTTTCAAACCCTCTAAAAACCCTTTTTGGCTCTCTCTCCGCTTCTTTTAAATGTCCCTAAAGATAATCTGAAGTCCGCCTTTGGCCCCAAAAGAACACAACTCAGCTACTTTGACTAGCTAGCTAGCTAGCTGGCTAGCTATATGGCTCGCTAGCTAGCTAGCTATGTGGCTGGCTAGCTAGCTAGCTAGCTGGCTAGCTGGCTGACCAGTGAGAGAAAGGTCGAAAGCCTCATCTTCATCTTCTTCTTCGCCCTCCTCGAAAGCGTCATCATTCATATTCAGGCCGCTGCTGCTGCTGCTGCTGCTGCTGCTGCTGCTGCTGCTGCTGCAGTCTCCAGATACGCTGCGGTAGGCCCCGTAGGAAGGAGAGCGCCGCTGCTGCCCAGGAGATCTGCTCCGGGACTGCAGCAGCAGCAAAAAGAAACTAACTTGTTTTTATTAATTTATTTTTTTTTTTATTTTATAAATAAATAAATAAATATTTAAAAAAATAAATGAACAATAATATACAAGTGAACAAATAGAAGTAAGTGGACGTCAAGTGCAAAGCCCAGAGAAAACGAATTCAGAAACCCTAAACCCTAAACCCTAAACCCTAAACCCTAAACTCTAAACTTACTGTGTAGCGCATGCCCCCTCTGGGTGGCGACGAGTCCACTGCTCTTTGCTGCTGCGCCCCTGTCCTTCTCTTTGCTGCTGCTGCTGCTGCTGCGGCTGGTGCTGCTGCTGCTGCTGCTGGTGCTGCTGCTGCTGCTGCTACTGACGCTGCTGCTGCTGTTGATGGAGATGTTGCTGCTGCTGTTGATGGCAACGCTGCTGCTTTTGTTGGTGCTGCTGCTGCTGCTGCTGCTGCTGCTGACTGCAGCACTGCAGCATGATCAGGCGCGGTCGAGGCGGAGACAGCCGGCTTGGCTGCTGCTGCAGCTGCTGCTGCAGGCGCAGCAGCAGCAGCAGCAGCAGTTGCTGCTGCTGCGCCTTGAGAAGTCTTGTGTATTCGTTTGGCGTCTCCGCCTCTGTCTCTCTGGCTGCTGGAGTGCCTCTTCCTCTTGCTGCTGCTGCTGCTGCTGCTGCTGTGTCTGCTGCTGCGTCCCCTGCGGTGCTCTGGGCTGCTGCTGTGTTTGCTCCGGTGCTTCCTGCTGCTACGTCTGCGGCTGCTGCTGCTGCTGCTGCTGCGGTGGCGGCGACTGCTGCTCTTTTCCTGCCTCTTCAGCGGCGCAGGAGAGCCATCTCTTTGTTTGCTGCTTTTGCTGCTGCTGCTGCTGCTGCTCTTTTTGTCTTTTTCTCTGTCTCTTTCTCTGTCGCCTCTTTTCTTCTCCTTGTGTCTCTTCTCCTTCCTGCTGTCGCGCCTTTTGCTGCTGCTGCTGCTGCTGCCGCTGCTGTGCCGCGTCTTGCTTTTATCCCTGCTGCTGCTGCTGCTGCTGCTGCTAGACGTGTCTTTGCTGCGCCCTTTGGCTGTTCCGTTTGCAGCCAAAGAGTCTCCAGCAGCAGCTTCCTCAGCAGCACCCTTCATCTTGTGCTGTTGCTGCTGCTGCTGCGGTTGCTCCTGCTGTTGCTGCTGTTGCTGCTGCTGCTGCTGTTGCTGCTGCTGCTGCTGCTGCGGTTGCTGCTGCTGCTGCTGTTGCTGCTGCTGCTGCTGTTGCTGCTGCTGCTGTTGCTGCTGCTGTTGCTGCTGCTGCTGTTGCTGCTGCCAGTCCCGGCGCCGCCGTGGCTGCCGCCTGCTACTGCTGCTGCTGTTGCAGCAGCAGAGAACAAAAAGGGAAACAAAAGAAACAAATAACAATAAACAACAATCTGCCAGAAAGAAGGCCGAAAGACAAAGAGACAAATAAAAAGGGAAGCAAAAAAGAAAAACTCAAAAGATGAAAACACGAAAAGGGGGGAAAATAAAAGCAGCAAAGGGTGGCCTCCTCCGCCCCCGTGAGCGGCCGCTAGAGAAAAGGGTTTAGGGTTTAGGGTTTAGGGTTTAGGGTTTAGGGTTTGGCCCGCAACCCCGCCCCACGCTGCGAAGTGGTCTAGAACTACAAATTACAAGACTGCAGTGATCGGCCAGAGAGCAAATAACCCTCGAGACGGTGGCTGCAGCAGCAGCAGCAGCAGCAGCAGCAGCTGCGGCGCCTCTGCTCCGCTTTTTCGGCTCAAAAGAAAGGAGTTTAAAGACCAGGGAGATAAAAAGATAAAAAGACAATAAAAAGAACCTCAAAAACAACAAATGGCAGCAATCGAGACGCAATTTGGGGCTTACCAGCAGCAGCAGCAGCAACAGCAGCAGCAGCAGCAGACGCTGAAAACCCTGTTGCATGCTGCAAAATCCCGGCTTTCTGCCTTTATTATTCATTTAAATAAATTCTTTTTTATTATTTTTCTTTTTTAGATCAAATTTAAAAAGCCTTTTCCGCCTTTTTCCCCGGCCGCCCGTCGCGCTCCGCAGCAACTTGGGGTGTACGTATACCTGACGCAGCCGCCTCCCGCAAAAGCAAACCCGATCCAATTTGCCATTTAAACTCAAAAACAAAAAATAAATCTTTTATAAACAATTATTTAAATGAATATAAAGTCCAAAAGTATTCTTTCTAACCATATATCACCAGCAGCAGCAGCACAAATCCTCCAAATCATCTCCCCCAAGGGAGGCCCCTACGGGGCCCCCCTGCAGCACTGGGGGGCCCCCACAGAAACTCTGAATGGGGGCCCCAGGGGGCCCCCAAAGGAGGGCCCCGAGGGGCCCCCCAGTGAATACATTGGGGGCCCTAGGGGCCCCCAATAGAGGGCACTGGGGCCTTAGGGGGCCCCCAAGAAAACTATGAACGGGGGCCCCAGGGGGCCCCCAAGCAAATATTAATGGGGGCCTCAGGAGGCCCCAAAGAAAAAATTATTGGGGGCCCCAGAGGGGCCCCTGGGGGCCCCCCGCTGAGTGGAGTGGGGCCCTAGGGGGCCCCCAAGGGGGCCCCCAAGGCAGCTGGATTAGGCTTAAGGAGGGCCCCCAAATATGATAAATTGAAGGCTTTGGGGGCCCCCAAATGAGCTGCGTTGGGGCCGCTGCTGCTTCTGCTGCTTTTGCTGCTGCAGTAGCTGCTGACGCTGCTGATCCTGTTGCTGCTGCAACGCTGCAGCAGCAACAGCAGCAGCAGCGCGCGTGCTGTGCAGCCCGCTTCCCCCAAATGGCTGACGAGAGAGCTTTTGGGTCTTTTCAGTTTTACTTATCTGATAAACCCTAAACCCTAAACCCTAATTCCCCTTGCGCAGCAGACCATCGCTGTGCCAGTTGAGTGGCTCTTTACCTCTATATATATATATATATATGGGTAAACCCTAAACCCTTGAGTAGCAGCAGCAGCAGCATTAGCAGCAGCAGCAGCAGGAGAGGCGTGGCACGTCTGAGGCAAGTAACAGCAAATCAGGTGTATGTACACCTGGAGGCGTGGAGTGGAGACATTTTCTTCGCACTTTGGCAATCTTGAATAAAAATTAAATCTATTTTAATTAAATATTCTTTTTTAATGAAAAACTCCAACGAAATGCAGCCAGGGGCCCTTGCCTCTCCGTGCGGTGTCTGTACACCTGAGGTGTACGTACACCTCAGGTGTACAGACACCTCAGGTGTACAGACACCCCAGGTGTACAGACACCAGACTTAAAAGCTGCACATCCGGGACACCGCGGAAGGGCATTTTAATGAGTTTTTTAATTTATTTTATGTTTATTTTATATTATTTTATATTTACTTTATATTTATTTTAATATTATAAACTGAATTTTGCAAAAACGCGAAAAGTCGCTCCCCCGAAGCTGCAGAGAGCTGCAGCAGGGAAGACCCCCAAGTGCATGCGTTTCGCAACAAATGAAATTATTTGTTTTTTATTTTAATAAATATTTATTTTAATAATTGTTTTTTTAATAATTGTTTATTTTAATAATTATTTATTCCAATAATTATTATTTTAATAAATAAATATAAAAGCGCGAACGCAAAGACGCAAAATGCACATCTAGGCAGAGAAGCCCCACAAACAGGACTATGGCGACAACCCAAAACCCTAAACCCTAAACCCTAAATCCTAACAAGTATCTTTGGGACATTTTGCTCTTTCAGGACTTTTGTTTTTACATTTAATGTCTTTAAATGAATTTAAATTAAAAGCCCAAGATGGGCCAAGCCCCAGAGACGGGGCAAGCAGACAAAGTCCCAATTCTGCAGCAGCAGCTGCAGCAGCAGCAACTGCAGCAGCAGCAACTGCAGCAGCAAATGGAGCAGCAGCAGCTGCAGCAGCAAATGCAGCAGCAGCAAACCGCCAAAGAGGGGTTTAAAAAAGGTCCAAAATAGGTCTTGAAAAGTTTCAAAAAAGATAAAAAAGGATTTTGAAAAGATTTAAAGAAGACCAAGAAGGGGTCTAGAAAAAGTCTAAAAAGACTCTCTTTGAAAGTATCTAAAAAAAGTCTTGAAGAGATTAAAAAAAAGATCTAAAAAGGTCTAAAATAGATCTAAAAGGGTCTAAAACAGATTTAAAAAAGATGTAAAAAGTATTTAAGGTGCAGCTTGAATGGATCTTAAAAATGTCCAAGAAAGATCGAAAAAAAGATCAAAAAGGGGTCTTAAAAGGATCTGAAAAAGATCTAAAAGTTGTCTCAAAAATATTAAAAAAGGACTTTAAAAAGGGTCTCAAAAAAATCAAAAAGAGTTTTAAAACGGGTCCGAAGAAGACCTAGGAGGTGTTTAGAAAGGTTCAAAATAAAATGGATCCAAAACGCGTCTAAAGAAGGTCAAAAAGGGAATTAAAATGGCCTAAAGAAGACTTATAAAGGAGTTTCAAAAAGCCTCAAGGGGGATAAAAAAGAGTTATAGAGAAACAGGAAAAGAGCCCCAAAAAGTCTTCAAAAGGGCCCTAAAAAGGCTTTTAAAAGTCCCTAAAAGGGGCCTCAAAAGTGCCTTTAACTGGCCTAAAAAGATCTTGAAAAGGGCCTTAAAAGAGACTTAAAAGGGCCCCAAAGGGGCCCCTATATTATTTAAAAGGAATTATACAGTCCTCATTCTGCTCCGCTAACTTCAGAAAAGTTTTCGAAGAAAAGAAACAAAGAAAATAAACTTCAAATTTGACTAAAATGGCATTTCTTTTTGTTTTAAATCAAATTTTGAACTAAAATGGCATTTGTTTTCCATTTTAATCAAACTTTGGAATAAATGGATTCAAAAAGGCTTTAAAAGAAGCTTAAAAGGACCTCAAATTGCCCGAAAAAACCCGAAACAAAAGCTGGCAAAAGCGCTTCTTTTATTTTTCATTTCCTCGCCTTTTTTCCTTTTTATTATTTACCATTTTGTCTTTTTGTCATTTATATTCTTTTTATTATTTGCCATTTTATCTTTTAATTATTTTCCTTTTTATTTTTTAATTATTTGCCATTTAATGCCTTTTATTTTATTCTTCATTTTTCCTTTCCTCCAGCCACTCATTTGGGGTTTCTTGGACTACCAGAAAGTGCCATTTGGCGCATTTCGCTCGCATTTTCGCATTTTCTGCAAATAAATAACTCTTATTTATTTATTTTTAATCTAATAATATTTATTTCACTTTTAATGCACCACTTTTGGCCTTTTTTTCGTCAATTGTGCACTTTTCGCGGACTCCCCGCAGCCAGCGCCCAACTACTGTCACTTCTTCCCGTTTCTCAGCTCCTAATTGAGGCATTTGCGGTATTAAAGCGCACAAAAATAAAATTAACTTAAAATAAAATTAAAATTAAATTAAAATTAATTTAAAATTAAATCAAAATGAAGAAAAAGGAGAAAATAGTGCCAAAGAAGAGAGATTTTCGAGAAGTTGTTTTTGCCCGTTCGCATTCCTCGAAGTACGGAAGTATTGAACGTAGCCGCTGCTGCAATTCTTTCGCATTTTCGACATTTTTGTCAAAAAATGAACAAATAAATGCCATTTTTCTTCTTTTTGCACTTAAATTTAAATATTTATTTAAATTAAATCCTTTTAGAACAAACTCCACAGAAAATGGCGCTTCAGAAGACCCGAGGGGCCCACAGTGAGGCCACTGGGGCCCCCGGAAGTGTGGGGCCCGGGGGCCCCCGGGGCCCCCCAGCGCGATTAGGGTACAGATCTGCCGCTGTTACTACTTTCTTTTTTATTTAAAAGCAGCTGACGGAGAGCTGCAGCAGCAGCAGCAAGAGCAGCAGCAGCAGCAGCGGCAGCAGCATCGAGAGCAGCAGCACAAAGAGCTGCAGCACAAAGAGCAGCAGCAGCAGCAGCAGCAGCGCTTCGCCAGCTTAAATTCTTCGAGGTGTACAGACACCTAGGAATCCAAGATAATATAGACCGAAGGACCTAATCAGCAGCAGCAACAGCAGCAGCAGCAGCAGCAGCAGTTCGCCCCTCTCTTGCAGCGCAGCAGCCTTCACCAGTTTCCTCCTTGCGGCGCAGCAGCAGGAGCAGCAGCAGGAGCAGCGGCGGCAGCAGCAGCAATCGCAGCACCAACCGCAGCCGCAGCAGCAGCAGCAGCAGCATAATTTTTGCTTCTGCAGATGGTGCTGCGGACTCTAACAGCAGTTGGTGCTGCTGTTTATGACTTAAGCGGCTTCGGGGGTGTCAGTGTCTTCGAGCGGCAGCGGGACCGGCAGCGCCGCAGGAAGCAGCAGCAGCAGCAGCAGCAGCAGCAGCAGCAGCAGCAGCAGGATGTGGTGCTGCTGCAGGACTTCGAGTTCCCTGCTGCTTCCTCCAAAATCCGAGTTAGCCCAGACCTCAACTACATCGCAGCCACGGGGGTTTACCCGCCCCAGGCAAGCAAAACCTAAACCCTAAACCCTAAACCCTAAACCCTCGTTTGGCGGTCTACTGAGCGCACGCCTTCTACGGGCTTTAGACTAGCTGAAAGCCTCCGCTGCTTGTTCTCGTTTCTAACGATTCATTTTTTCTCCTTTTTCTGCTGCTGTTGCTGCTGCTGCTGTTGCTGCTGCTGCTGTTGCTGCTGCTGCTGCTGTTGCTGCTGCTGCTGCTGCTGCTGCTGCTGCTGCTGTTGTTTCACCTGCTCCCGCTGCTGCTGTTTCCTGCGCCGTGTTGCTGCTGCTTGGCCCTCTGCGCTTACTGCCTCCGCACCCCTCCCGCTGCCGCTGCCCCTGCTGCTGCTGCTGCTGCTGCTGCTGCTGCTGCTGCTGCAGGTGCGGGTGTTTGATGTGGGGAGTCTGGGGCTGAAGTTCCAGCGGGGCCTCGACAGCGAACCAAAAGACATTTATTTTTTATCCGAAGACTTTTCCAAATTTGCAATTTTGGAAAACAACAGATGGATTGAACTCCACGCGCAGGGAGGCAGGCACCACAGGGTGAGGGTTTAGGGTTTAGGGTTTAGGGTTTAGGGTTTAGGGTTTAGGGTTTAGGGTCTGGGGTTTGGGGTTTAGCGTTTAGAGTTTAGGGTTTGGGGTTTGGGCCTTGGGGTTTGGGGTTTGGGGTTTGGGGTTTAGGGTTCAGGGTTTAGGGTTTAGGGTTTAGGGTTTAGGGTTTGTGTTGCATGCAGCTGCGGGTGCCAACTGAAGGGACGAGTTTGACTTACCTGCCGTGGTCCGCCACTCTCTGCTGCAGCAGCAGCAGCAGCAACCCGCGCCCCTCCTCCCGCAACAGCAGCAGCAGCAGCAGCAGCAGCAGCAGCAGCAGCAGCAGCAGCAGCAGCAGCAGCAGCAGGGTTTACATGCTAGACCTCGAGTCTGGCCTTTTTCTCGAGCCTTTAATTTGCTGCTCCTCTGTTGGCTTTTGCTGCTGCCATTCGGAGCTGCTGCCGCTGCTGGCAGTTGGAGGGTTTGTTTATTTCATTTTATTTAATTAATTTAATTTAATTAATTTAATTTAATTTAATTAATTTAATTTATTTAATTTAATTTATTTAATTTAACTTATTTAATTTATTTAATTCAGTTTAGTTTAATTACTTTAATTGCGTTTTGTTTTGCTTTATTTTTTTTGCTTTTTCTTCGCCTTCTTTTGGTCCACTTTTTGCCATTTGTTTTCTTTGTTTATTTTTAATTTTTTATTTCTTTTTTATTTCTTTTATTTCTTTTATTTCTTTTATTCCTTTTATTTCCTTTTATTTCTTTCATTTCTTTTTATTTCTTTTTGTTTCTTTTCGTTTTCATTTTAATGCCATTAATTGCCACTTTTGTTAATTATTCTTTTAATGTCATTAATGATTATCCTTTATTATTTTTAAGTTCAATCAAATGCCATTAATCGTTTATTCTATTATTTTCAAGTTCAATTAAATGCCATTAATTGCCATTTTTGTTAATTACTCTTTTAAAACTCATATAAATGCCATTAATATCTTGTTTCTCAAATTAATCTTTTTCAAACAAACGAAATGCCATTATTGTTTTTAAATGCAGTTACATGCCATTAACTGTTTAATTTATTTAAAAGGATTCAACAAAATGCCATTAATTGTTAATTTTGTTGATTTTTAATTTAATAAAATGCAATTAATTGCCATTTTTGTTAATTACCTTTTTCAGAGTCAAATAAATGCCATTAATTGTCATTTTTTCTCAATTATTCTTTCCAAGTGCAACTAAATGCCATTAATTGTTAATTTTACTGTTTTAAATGCAATTAAATGCCACAAATTGTTATTTAATTGTTTTAATTTAATTAAATGCCATTAATGCCATTTGTGGACTTCAGCGAAAAAGGAATTTTGGAGTGTTTCGACATCCGGACGGGGCGGTCCGCGGCGGTGTTGCGCGCGGGCGAAGTTTCGAGGTTTGTCACTTGAAAAAAGGGGAAAAAGGTCGTTAAAAAGAGTTTTTTGGATCAAAATAAACGAAATAAATGAATTAATTTGAATTTTAGAAGTTTAAAAAGGGTTTATTCGCCGTTTTCGCGTTCGTTTCCCGTTTTCTGAACCAACCGGGTGCTGCGCCTCTGGGGTGTACGTACAGCTCAGTCACTGCAGCAGCGTTTTCTCCAACTTCTTTAGAAATTGCGATTGGCACTTCAAATGGATTATGTTTATTATTTGATTTGCGATCTCCGAAGCCTTTGGGGGCCTTCAGCCACAGGAACTTCTCCCCCGTCAACACGCTCCAGTGGCTGCAGCAGCAGCCTGCAGCAGCAGCAGCAGCAGCAGCTGAGGGGAACCCTGCAGCAGAAGCAGCAGCAGCAGCTGCTGCTGCTGCAACCAGCAGAATCGCAAGCTGCGACGGCGTCTCCATCAAAGTCTGGACACCGGGCAACTCCGACAGCAGCAGCAGCAGCAGCAGCAGCAGCAGCAAACTGTTGGCGAGCATCGAGGCCCCTCTTGTGTGGGAAAACCCGATGGCGCCCCGCAACGACAAGGAGGAGCAGCAGCAGCAGCAGCGGCAGCAGCAGCAGCAGCAGCGAGTTGTCCGCTTTACTTCATTTTCTGTTTTTGGAAATTCGGGTTTATTCCTGGCCTCGACAGACCACAGACAAATGGCAGCATACTTTGTCCCTTCTCTAGGCCTCGCCCCCAAGTAGGGTTTAGGGTTTAGGGTTTAGGGTTTAGGGTTTAGGATTTGGTGTTAGGGTTGAGTGTTTGGGGTGCAGATGCTCACGCCTGAAGACGCTCTCACTGCGTCCTTTGCTGCTGCTGCTGCTCTTGCTTCTGCTGCTGCTGCTGCTGCTGCTGCTAAGGTGGTGTTCCATGCTGGACAGTTTGACGGAGGAGCTGGAGGAGCAGCAGCAGCCCGGGAGCGCAGCAGCAGCAGCAGCAGCAGCATTTTCTTCGCTGCAGTTCTTAACTGAGCAGCAGCTGCAGCAGCTAAATGCGCAGCACCTCATTGGCAGCCCTTTAGTCACTCGTTATCTTCATGGCTACTTCATTGCCAAAGAACTCTATGACCAACTCAAGGCAAGCAGCAGCAGCAGCAGCAGCAGCAGCAGCACCAGCAGCAGCAGCAGCAGCAGCAGCGGGAGCGGCAGTAGCAGTGGCAGTAGGTGCAGCAGTGGGAGCAGCCGCAGACCCACAGCAGCAGCGACGGCGTGGGTGGTAGCAGCAGCAGCAGCAGTTGCTGCTGCTGCTGCTGCTGCTGTTTCTGTTGCTGCTGC
>NW_013541740.1:13564-19459 GCF_000499545.2 Eimeria tenella
TGCAGCAGCAGCAGCTGCTGCTGCTGCTGCACGCTGCTCGAGGCTTTGTCTACTTGTGCTGCTGCAGGCAGCAGCGGAACCCTTCGCGTTTGAGGCGTACAGACAGCAGAAAATCAAAGAGAGACTTGAAAAGAAAAAGACAATGCGCATACAGGTCGGAGCTCGAGGGTTTAGGGTTTAGGGTTTAGGGTTTAGGGTTTAGGGGTTGGCTTCAAGGGTTGTTCGTACCCAGATTACAATCTAGGGTTTACAGTTTTTGAGGGTGTAGGGTTTGCATCTGCTGCTGGGCTTAGGTTTTGAGGGAGATGAGGGTTTAGGGTTTAGGGTTTACTTAACTATCAGGGTTTAGGGTTTGCAATAAAGAAAGAAAGGCGCAGGGTTTGGAACTCAATGCACGGATTTGGAGCTAAGCTAGGATACAGAGTCCAGGGTTTAGGGTTTAGGGTTTAGGGTTTAGGGTTTAGGGTTTAGGGTTTGGAGCTTGCGTTTGCAGGTGCGGCGGAAGCTGCCAAAGACAAATGCCGAATTTGCTGAAAAGCTGCAGAGGACTTTGGAGGCCACGAAGGTAAGAATGGTGGGGGTGGGGTTGTTGTTTCTGCTGCTGCTGCTGCTGCTGCTGTTGCTGCTGCTGCTGCTGGTGCTCTTGCTGCTGCTGGAGTGCTTGTGGCTGTGCTGCGGCTGGCGGTGTTACTGCTGCTGTTGCTGCTGCCGTCTTACTGCTGAGGGTCTGTGCTGCTGTATGTGCTCCTTGCCACCTGCTGCTGCTGCTGCTGCTGCTGCTGCAGGATAGTAACAGCAAGAAGCAAAAACGGGACGCAGCAGTTGCTGCTGAGCTGCTGCAAGACAGCAGATTTAGCCGCTTGTTCACAAACCCTGATTTCCAGATGGAGCAGGAGACGCTGTAAGAGCAGCAGCAGCAGCAGTAGCAGCAGCAGCAGCAACAGCAGCAGCAGCAGCGGCGGCTGCAGCAGCAGCAACTCCTGCAACAACTGCTGCAGTTGCTGCTGCTGCTCAAAAGCCCCCATGCTGCTCTCTACTCTCTTTTCATGTGTTTTGTCTCTTCTGGACTCATCCTTTCTAATTTTGCTGTCTCGAGGGTTTAGGGTTTAGGGTTTAGGGTTTAGTGCGGTTATAGCGTTTTCCTTTGCCTCCTTGTTCTAAAGCCTGATTTATCCTCAAACCCTAGGCCCTCGGTCCAAACCCTAAACCCTTGTTTGCCTCTAAACCCTAAACCCTCCTTCGCTGCCAAACCCCCATTTCTTCTTTGAACTCAAACCCTAAACCCTAAACCCTCATCAGCCATTCTCGTGGCGCAGCTTCACAGAGAGCTTGTTGCTGCAGTCGTTGCTGCTGCTGCTGCAGCTGCTGGCTAGCTGCTGCAGCTGGTGCAGTTGCTGCAGCTGCTGGCTAGCTGCTGCAGCTGGTGCAGTTGCTGCAGCTGCTGGCTAGCTGCTGCAGCTGGTGCAGTTGCTGCAGCTGCTGGCTAGCTGCTGCAGCTGGTGCAGTTGCTGCAGCTGCTGGCTAGCTGCTGCAGCAGCAGCTGGTGCAGTTGCTGCAGCTGCTGGCTAGCTGCTGCAGCAGCAGCTGGTGCAGTTGCTGCAGCTGCTGGCTAGCTGCTGCAGCAGCAGCTGGTGCAGTTGCTGCAGCTGCTGGCTAGCTGCTGCAGCTGGTGCAGTTGCTGCAGCTGCTGGCTTGCTGCTGCAGCTGACTGCAGATAGCAGCGGCTAGCAGCAGCTAGCTGCAGCTAGCTGCTGCAGCTATTTGTTGTTGGCTGCAGCTAGCTACTGCAGTGTGTAGTTAGCTGCAGCTAGCTGCGGCTAGCTGCAGCCATTGGTAGTTAGCTGCGCAGCTACTTGTAGCTAGCTGCGGCTAGTAGCAGCTAGCTGTGGCTGCTGCTGCTCCCAGCAGCTAGCTGTGGCTAGCTGCTGCTTCCCTGGGCTTGTGGCTCAACAACGCGCTGCAGTCCCCACAGAAACCCTAAACCCTTGCTGCTGCTATGCTGTGCTGCTGCTGCTGCTGCTGCTCTCCTGCTGCTGGTTTCTTGCTGCTGCTGCTGCTGTCACAAGCCATTTTTACTGGCCTTGTAAACCCTTCGGGCGCAGCTAGCAGCAAATGCAGCAAAACCCTCAGGCCTGACTTAAAACCCTTGGAGGGTTTTAAACCCTCTGAGGGTTTAAAACCCTTCGAGGGTTTAAACCCTTAAAGAACTTAAAACCCTTCAAGGGTCTAAACCCTTACGGAACTTAAACCCTTCAGGGGTTTAAAACCCTCCAAGCATTTAAAACTCTTTGAGGGTTTAAAACCCTTCAAAGACTTCAAACCCTCGAAAATTTTTAAACCCTTAGAGGGTTTTAAACCCTTGAAGAACTGTAACCCCTTCAAAACCCTTTTCTAGGGCTTTGAGAGACTTTTTAAAACCCTTGAGGCCTTTTTAGGGTTTATAAAGTCCTTCAAAACCCTCAAAGGACCTTCAAGGGTTTATAAAGTCTTTGAAAACCCCTTAAGGCCCTCTGAGGGTTTTAGTGAGACTTCTAAAACCCTCATAAATCATTTAAAACCCTTCAAACCCTTCAAATCCTTTAAAACCCTTCAAACCCTTTCAAGCTCTTAAAACACTTAAAACCCTTAAAACCCTTTGAAGCTTTTAAAACCTTTTAAACCCTTTAAACCCTTTAAACCCTTTAAAGTCTTTCAAGTCCTTTCAAACCCTCTAAGGAGTTTAAAACCCTTAAAACCCCTCAAACCCTTTAAAGCTTCAAAACCCTTCAAACTCTTAAAAATTTAAAGCCCTCAAAACCCTTTAAAACCCTCTAAACCAAAAAAAAAACATTTTTAAAACATTTTTAAAACATTTTTAAAACATTTTTTTAAAACTTTTAAAGAACATTTTATAATTGTTCATTTATATATAGGTCTTTTAAAACCATTTAAAAGACCTATATATAAATGAACAATTATAAAACATTTTAAAATCATTTTTGAACTTTTTAAAGCACTTTAAAGGGCCTTTGGGATCATTTTAAAACCCTTTTAAGCCCTTTTAAACCTTTTAAGGCCCTTTAAGCGCTTAACTCCTTTTCTAAAACCCTCGAGACCCTCTAAGGCCCTTCAAGGCATTCTTAGATCTTTTCAAAGATCCTTTTTAGGTCTTTTTGGAGATCCTTTTTAGATCTCTCCAAAGCCTTTTAGGCCTTTTTAAAAATCCTTTTTAGATCTCTTTAAAGACCCCTTTTAGTTCTTTTTAAATGTCCTTTTTAGGTCTTTCAAAAGGTCTAAGAAGAACCCCTTTAAAGATCTTTTTAAGGTCTTTTTAAAGTCTTTTTAGGTCTTTTTAAAGCTTCTTTTGGTTCTTTTTAAAGTTCTTTTCACATCTCTATATGTCCTTTTGAGCCCTGTCTAGTCTCTTTGTTTCCTTTTAGGTCCTTTAGAATCTTTAATTTTATTTAATTTATAAAATCTCTGATTTCATCCAATTTATAAAATATTTAATTTTATTCAATTTATAAAATATTCAATTTTATACAATCAGTGAAATCTTCAAACACTTTAAGGCCTTTTGGGTCTCTTGTAGTTTTTCAAACTTTTCAAAAATTCGCTTCTGGGCCTTTTAAGCCTTTTAGGACATTTCGAATTCTTGAAGATCTTTTGAAGTCTTTTTATATCTTTTTAGAATACTTTTAGACCATTTTAAACCATTTTAGATCATTTTAAAGCTTTTCATATCACTTTAGACCTTTTTAAATCATTTTAAATCATTTTAAATCATTTTAGATCATGTTAAACCATTTTAAATAATTTAAAACCATTTTTGGGGTTTTATAACCCTCTTGTAAGTCCTCCACATTTGATATCTTTTGAAGGGGCCCCTCTGAGCTCATTGGGCCTGTGCTGCAGCTGCCAGCAGCAGCAGTTGAGTGACTAGTTTGCTGCAGCAGCAGCAAGTTAATAGCTGCACAAGAGGCTGGGCTAAGCAGCAGCAGCAGCAGCAACAACAACAGCAACTGTCCCGGTGTTCTGCGAGAAGCAGCAGCAGCAGCAGCAAGTACGCTATGTGGCCTCTGCGAGAAGACAGCAGCAGCTATGGATACTAGCTGAAGGCAGCAGCAACACGGAAGCTAAATTAGCAGCAGCAGCAGCCAGCAGCAGCCAGCAGCAGCAGCAGCAGCTAAAATGCATTTTAAAATTCATATTTGGCCCTGAGGGCGTTTGTGGCTGTGAGACGCGCCAGCTCTCCTCTCTAGTCTACATACACTCCAGAGCTAGCCAGTGCTGAGTACCAGCAGCTAGAAAGGGCTGCTGCAGCTCTTCAATTTAAAAAAAGAGGAAATCCATTTATGAACTATAAAATCTGAGTACAAGTGAGGGAAAGCCGCTAGCGTTGGCCCGCGGTGTATATACACCGGGGGTGGGCGCGCTGCAGTCTCGGGGGCGGGAGGCGCCTTTTGAAGGACAAAGCGGCTCTTCTAGGTCTCTGTGTGGAAGTAAATTGAAATAAAATGTAAAAAAGAAGTAAAAACTCGGAAAAGAGGAGAAAAGGAGGCCAGTTTTCCCCAACCAGCGCAGCCCCCATGCAGCCACTGGCAGCAGCGCTGCGGTGTACGTACAGCAGCAGCCGCGCAGCAGCCGCAGCCCGCCGCTGGTGCTGCGCATTTGTTGCATTCGCGTTTGTTTAGGGTTGTTTCTCGGGCGTTTGGAGTCAAATTTTGCGTGCAAGTTGCGTTTTGGAAAAGAACTTTACAGCTCTGTTTTGGACTCAGGAGCCTGGAGTTTAGCCTCGCTTTCCGCCGCTTTCCAGTTGCTGCTGCTGCGGGTTCGGCGGGTCGGCCGAGGCGGCAGCAGGGAATCCGCGGGCGCCGGGCCTTCTGCGGCTTTTCTTTTGCAAAGTCACCGGCAAAGCACCACTGGCCTGTCCACTGGACCACTTTTGCTGCACTTTCCCCGCAGAAGGCGCGCGAACGCCTCCCCGCAGCAGCTGGCTGTGCGCGGCGCCGCACCAAACCCCGGCTTCCCGGCCCCGCCCTGCGGCTTTCTTTCGTCTTCCAGCGGTTTTGTAGCTTCAATTAAAGTCTATTTGGGACTCTTTGGGGGCCAGCGTGCCTCGGAAGGGCCCTCGCCGCCGCGCCGCCGCTGCTGCTGCTGCTGCAGCTGCAGCTGCTGCTGCGGCGCCGCCCCTGCTGCCGCCCTAGTGCTGCTTCCGCTGCTCCTGCGGCCAGCCCCGCGCCCCACAGACCCCCGGGACCCTTTGGCTGCTGCAGCGGGGCGAGCTCGAGGCTGCCTCCAGCGGTGTGCGGGTCGGTAGACAGCTGCTGCTGCTGCGGCTGCTGCTGCTGCTGCTGCTGCGGCGGCCGCCGGGGCGCCAGCCAGGGCTTTGCTGCTGCTCCAGCTGCTGCGGTAGGACGGGGCTGCGGCTGCGGTGTACGTACACCGCGACAAGATGGACGAGGGCGCAGGGGCCTCTGCAGCAGCACAGCAGTTCCCAGCAGCCCCCCCTCCTTTGCTTCCTCCCTTAGATGACCCTCTTATGCTGCAGCAGCAGCAGCAGCAGCAGCAGCAGTTCTCACCACCTTCTCCGGACGCCCCCGTGGCTGCATGTGAGCCCTCACCCACAGGCCTAGGGCCCAGCGGCGCTTGCCTGGACGCTTCGGGCAGCAGCAGCAGCAGCAGCAGCAGCGGCGGCGGCGGCGAGAGCGCGCGCGCGGTTGCTGCTGCGGCTGCTGCAGCAGCAGCAGCTGCTGCAGCTGCAGCAGCCCCCTCTAACCTTAATAGGGCAGAGCCTCCGGGTAGGCCTCTTGCTGCATGCTCGGTGCTGCGTGAGGCTGCTGCCGAAGCTGCTGCTGAACAAAACTTTGTTTTTTATTTGTTTTTAATAGTGGGGGGGCCCCCCCCGGGGGCCCC
>NW_013541741.1:0-951 GCF_000499545.2 Eimeria tenella
GACTACGGCGACTCCTCCGACTGTCTGCTGCTGCTGCTGCAGTGCCCCACAGTGAGGGGTCGCTTCTTTCCTGATAAGGCAAAAGCTCTAGGAGTGAGACCCCTGTCTTTTATTTGTTTTTTATTTCTTTTATTTATTTCTTTTATTTATTTCTTTTATTTATTTCTTTTATGTGTTTCTTTATTTGTTTTTTCTTTTTAACTTTTCCCGTTTCATCTCTTTGGCTGTCACCTCTGCTGCATCTGCGCTGAGGCCCGCGGGGAGCTAGCCAAGCTCCCCCGCGTTCGGCCAGCTAGCCAGCCTGCCGCCCCCAGCTCGGTAGCTCTGCACCTTGGCTAGCTAGCTAGCTAGCTAGCTAGCTAGCCAACTAGCCAACAGGGCTTCAGGGCGCCCGCTGCTGGGCCTTTGGAGCTAGCTGTGGCGGGCCGTTGCTCTCCTCTTCCTTTTGTTTTGTGTCTACATGGCTTGCTCGCCCCCCGGCTCTTCGGCTATCCAGCTAGCCAGCCGGCTAGCTAGCTGTATAGCTGGCTGGATGGCTAGCTGGCTAGCTAGCTGGCTGACTAGCAAGCTAGCTAGCGAGTTAACCAGTCGGTTCGTTCGCTTGCCGACTACCTAGCAAGCTAGCTAGCTGTGTGTTCCGTACATGCATAGCTAGCTGGCTCGCCAGCTGGCAAGCTGGCTGGCTAGCTAGCTGGCTAGCGAGCTGGCTAGCTAGTTGGGGCTGTGTGCGCCGCAGATATCGCCTGGCCCGCTCTACGCACAACTCAAAAACGGGCAAAAAGTGCAGCTGCCCGACGGCCGCTGGATCGACCCTTCGCAAGTTTGCAGCGAACCCATCGAGGGAAAGGCTTTTGTCTTCCTCCAGTGCCAGCAGCAGCAGCAAGCAGTCCACGCGGTCAGCTGCTGCTGCTGCTGCTGGGGCGGGTGCTGCTGCTGCTGCTGGGGCGGATG
>NW_013541741.1:1025-1148 GCF_000499545.2 Eimeria tenella
GTGCAAAAGAAGCAAAATTGGAAACAAAACAAAAAAAGAACAAACGGAAACAAAGTAGAAAACAAGTGGAGACGCAATTGCTGCTGCTGCTGCTGCTGCTGCTGGGCGCAGGGATTGTTCTTG
>NW_013541742.1:0-494 GCF_000499545.2 Eimeria tenella
TGGGGGGCCCCCCGAGGGGCCCCTGGGGGGGCCCCTGAGGGGCCCCTGGGGGGCGCCCTGAGGAGCCCCGGAGGGGCCCCCAGAGGGGCCCCCTGAGGGGCCCCTGGGGGGGCCCCTGGGGCCCTTTGGGGGCCCCCCCAGGGCCCTTTTGGGGGCCCCTGGGGGCCCCCCAAGGGCCCGCTGGGGGCCCCTTAAGGGCCCCCTAGGGGCCCCTTGTGGGTTCTTAAAAGCTGCTGCTGGTGTTACCTGGCTCTTGGATCTTTAAGAGAGGCTAATTGGTCTAATAATGCAGATAGAGGCCCAGGCACACTCCTGCTGCTGCTGCTGCTGCTGCTGCTGCTGCTGAGAAGGGGCGAGGCTTTGCCTCGAGGAAACGGCCGAGCTAGAAATAAGGGAGACCCAGAGATGAGCTGCTGCTGCTGCTGCACGTGCTGCTGCACGTGCTGCTGCTGCCGCTGCTGCTGCTGCTGCTGCATGCGCTGCGGACCGTGGGT
>NW_013541742.1:516-1188 GCF_000499545.2 Eimeria tenella
GTGGGTGCGGGACTACGGGGAGCCCCAGCAACGGCCTGCTGCAGCATCTAAATGCAGCCCCGCGCTGCAGCAGCAGCAGCAGCAGCAGCAGCAAATTGCAAGTTGGGAGCATTTGTCCCGAGATCTAACTGCAACTTCTGCGGAAGCCCGCGTCTTCTACCTCCTGCTGCAGCCATAAGCAGCGAAAAATCTGCTGCTGCAGTTTGCTGCTGCTGCTGCTCTTGCTGCTGTTGCTGCTGCTGCTGCTGCGGTGCCCAGGGGCCCCAGGCTGCCAAGACAACCCCGGGGGCCCCCGCCCCCCAAAGGGTCTTTCTTTGTTGAAAAAGAATTAAAATAAAACAAAATAAATATAACTTTAATTCAATAAAGTTTATTTCCAACAAAAACCGAAAGTCCAGCCCACAGGGGGAGGTCTACTTCAAGGGGGCCCCCCTGGGGGCCCCAGGCTGCAGGAGGCCCTCCAGGGGGCCCCTCGGGGCCCCACACCCAGGGGGCCCCCAGGGGTCCCCTAGGGGCCCCACAGGGGCCCCAATGAAGGTTGTTTTGTTTATTATGCTTTTATACTTTTATATTTTTGTTTCAAAGGGCCGGCTGGTAGTCTGTGGGGTGCTGCTGTTGCTGCTGCGGTTGCTGCTGCTGTTGCTGCTGCAGCTGCTGCTGCAATTGCCGCCG
>NW_013541742.1:1240-1370 GCF_000499545.2 Eimeria tenella
TTTTCTTTGCTAAATTTGTGGAGCATTTTGCTGCTGCACAATATGCCGTTTTTTCTTGTCATTCATAACTGCCGCAGTTTGCTGCTTGCTACTTGTAGTTTGCTGTTATCAATTTGCTGCACCTTCAGCA
>NW_013541742.1:1470-1684 GCF_000499545.2 Eimeria tenella
TTTTGCATGCCAACAGCTTTTATTAATAAATCTATTTTTCGTTCTCTGAATTTAATAAAAGCATTTATTATTTAATGCATTAAATAATTAAATGAATAATATAATTAAAACCAAAGTTCCTTTTTTTAATTGTTTAATTCTGGCTGTTCTTGCGGCGCTGTCCGTGTCTTCTTCGTTGCTGCTGCTGCTTCTTTGCTGCTGCTCGTTCTGTGCT
>NW_013541743.1:0-260 GCF_000499545.2 Eimeria tenella
GGAAGTGTCTCCTCCGCTGTCTCCTGCCGCTCGCGCTGCCGCAGCAGCAGCAGCTGCAGCTTTTTCACTTTTGCAAAAGACACAAAAAGCTGCTACTTGAAGGACCAGCAGGCCCTCAAGGGCAAGACCACTGGTCTGGCCAGCCTCGGCCGGCTCTCCGGACCCAAGAACTGCTTCCTGCACTTCGGTAAACCCTAAACCCTAAACCCTAAACCCTAGGCGCTGCGCGGGGGAGCGGCGGCAGCTGCAGCAGCAGCAGC
>NW_013541743.1:315-1350 GCF_000499545.2 Eimeria tenella
CGCTTTGGGTCGGGGGGCTGCTTGAGGGAAGAGGGCCGATAAACCCTAAACCCTAAACCCTAAACCCTAGGCCTTGGCTGGGAGCAAGCGGGGTTGGAAACCCTAAACCCTGATTTGTGGTTTAGGGAACCTGGAGGCGAACACCGCGTACCTCAGCAGCGCAGCAACAGTGCTGAGGAACATCAGCAGCTACAAAGAGTGCAGCAGCAAATGCCAGCAGCAGCAGAACTGCAGCAAATGGACTTACCTAGCAACCACTCATGTTTGTTTGCTGCTGGACGCCGCTGCTGCTGCTGCAGCAGAAAACAACCTCATCACCGGCGACACAACCACCAGCAGCAGCAGCAGCAGCAGCAGCAGCAGCAGCAGCAAAGTGGCACTTGACGGGGCCCTCTCCGGCAGCCCCAGCAGCCCCGAAGAGAGCAACAACAGCAGCAGATGCCTCACATTGGGCCTCAAGTACAAAAACCCTCCTTCTGTGGGTTCTTTTTTCGTTTTTCTTTTTTCATTTAGTTCTCATTTTATTATTTTAATTTATTTTGTTATTTGTTTAATTGTTTATTAAATTCCCCATTTAATTCTCTATTTAGTTCTCTATTGTCTTTTTAATAGTTTATTTCTCTCTTCTAATTGACCCTTGAATTGTCGTTTTTTATCTTTTTAAATTGCTTTTTAGTTGTCTTTTTTTGGCATTTGAAGTGTCTCTTTTAGTCCTATTAAATGGTCTCCTTTTTTGTATTTTTAATTCCTTTTTAATTCCTTTTTACTTCCTTTTTACTTCCTTTTTAATTCCTTTTTAATTCCTTTTCAATCCTTTTTTAATTCTTTTTTTTAATTTAATTTTTAGGCCTTTTTGGGTTCTGTGGAGACTCTGGACGACTGCCACTTCGAGTGTAAGAACAGCAGCAACTGCATTGCGTTTACATTTGAAGAAAGAGTTGGTTGCTTCTTGTACTCTTCTGCTGCTGCTGCTGCTGCTGCTGCTGCTGCTGGGAGCAGCAGCAGCAGCAGCGAGTCGCTGGCCGCAGCGGCAGC
>NW_013541743.1:1435-1700 GCF_000499545.2 Eimeria tenella
GACGAGCATTTCGGGGCTGCTTGCATGCGCGCCGGCGGCGGGGAGCGCAGCAGCAGCAGCAGCAGCAGCAGCAGCAGCAGCAGCAGACGTGTGCCTGGTGGGGCAGCAGCTCGAAGGCCGCAGCTTCTACGCATACTCAGCAGCAGAATGTGCTGCTGCTTGCTGGCGGACCCCACAGTGTGACCAGTGGTCCTATGACCCGCAGCAGCGCAGCAGCAGCTGCAGCTTCCACGGCGCTGCTGCTGCTGCTGCTGCTGCTTGTCCG
>NW_013541743.1:1800-1970 GCF_000499545.2 Eimeria tenella
TTTTAAACCCTCTTTTAAACCCTCGTTTAAACCCTCTTTTAAACCCTCTTTTTAAACCCTGAACTGCTTCAATGAATCAAAAAGGCAATTAAATATTTCTTTTCAAAAATAAATAAAACAAACAAATGTTTTTATTCGCAGGTTTTAGAGAAGGAGTGGATTACGTGGGC
>NW_013541743.1:2036-2343 GCF_000499545.2 Eimeria tenella
CCGCTCGGGAGTCAAAACGCCCCAAGTTGGCACTTTTGCTTTTTCCAAGTTTGCTGCTGCTGCTGCTGCTGCTCTTTACGGCGTCCGCGACGCAGCAGAGTGCAGGCTGCGGTGTACAGACACCGCGTTTGCTGCTTGGACTTTCTTTCCTTCTTCCCAAACTTGTTTGCTGCATGCAGAAGGTCCATTTAACAGAGTGGGAGATTTAAATGCCATTTGCGGCACTGCAGCAGCTCCCCAAACCACCACCACCACTGCTGCTCCTGCTGCTGCTGCTGCTGCTGCTGCTGCGGCGGCGGCGGCGGCG
>NW_013541744.1:0-268 GCF_000499545.2 Eimeria tenella
ACGCGTCCGGCGGGGGGGGGGGGCTCACGTTCCAGCGGGTCTGCTTCGTCTACGCTGCAGTGGGCCCCGGGCTTTGCTGCCTTGCTGCGCTGCTGCTGCTGCCCCGCAGGCCCTACTTGTCTCAGGAAGAACTCAGCAGCAAGTTCGCAGCAGCAAACGACCCCGCAGAAAGGTCCACCCTCAAGTGCGACCCCGACGAGCCCGAGCTGCGCCCCGCAGCAGCAGCAGCAGCAGCAGCACCAGCAGCAGCAGCAGCAGCGGCGGCGGC
>NW_013541744.1:279-433 GCF_000499545.2 Eimeria tenella
TCAATTGCAATTTGCAAATGGACTTTTCTTCCTTCTTTAATGGAATACTTTTTATTCAAAAAAGCAGGATAAAGAATTTTCCATTTGCTGCGGTCCACGCCGTCTGCTGCTGCTGCTGCTGCTGCTTCCGCCTCCTCCAAACCCTCGCCCCCAA
>NW_013541744.1:533-1071 GCF_000499545.2 Eimeria tenella
GTGCACTTCAGCTTCTTTTTGACTTCTGGAGAAAACCTTTTCGACAAAAAGACAAATGACTTGATAGGACTGCTGGGCCCCGTGTCTTTGCTGCCAGCAGTGCTGCTGGGGCTGCTGGGGGCTTTGTGTGGGGCGGGGAGTTTGCTGCTGCTGCTGTTCGAGGCGAGCAGCGGGCTGCTGCTGCACTGCAGCGCGCTGCTGCTGCCGCCCGCCGCAGCAAAGCTGCTGGCCCCGCTCTTTTGCTGCTGCCACCTCGCCAACTTCAGCGGCCAAGTCTACGCTTTTGTTGCAGACACTTTTGCTGCTGCAGCATTTGGCAGGCTTGTGGGGCTGGCCAGCGTGGGGGGGGGCCTCGCCAGTTTGCTGCGGGGGCCCCTCAACGGGGCCCTCACTTTCCAACTCTTTGCCGGAGACTACCGAAAGACAGAAGCAGTTATGCTGCTGCTGGCGCTCTTTTGCTTCGCCCTCGCCCTCCTCCTTGCTGCTGTCAAGCGGAGGCGGCCCAAGGCCTACCGCAGCAGCAGCAGCAGCAGCAGCA
>NW_013541744.1:1170-1317 GCF_000499545.2 Eimeria tenella
AAATGTCAAATTTAGAATAATTTGACTTTAATTACTTTTATATTTTTGAAAAAGAACCATTTTCTCCCTTTTTTGGAGTTTTACACTGCGGCGCTGCAGCCCACGCTGTATGTACACCCATTTGCCAACTACGAGCAGCAGCAGCAG
>NW_013541745.1:0-205 GCF_000499545.2 Eimeria tenella
TGTCCCTTGCGGCAGCTCGGAGGAGCTGGGGCAGCAGCCGCAGCGGCCGCAGCAGCAGCAGCAGCAGCAGCAGCAGCAGGAGCCTGACTGGGCCGCCCTGTGGCAGCAGCTGACTTCCCCGTATACCCGCAGCAACACGCAAAGACACAGCGTCTCGCTGCGGCTGCTTTGCTGCTGCTACAGCAGCAAAGGAATTCCTTACAGC
>NW_013541745.1:305-457 GCF_000499545.2 Eimeria tenella
ACCCTTTTATTCTTCCTAAACCACTTAATTGTCCTTTTGTCTTTCTATTTTCTTTTTTAAATTAATTAATTTATTCAATTTAATTAATTTAATTTAATTACTTTAATTAATTTAATTTAATTTAATTAATTTAATTTACCTTCTTCAGGACT
>NW_013541745.1:557-958 GCF_000499545.2 Eimeria tenella
ACCATTTGAAACACGCCGACAGACATGTAATTATTCATTTATTTATTTATTTATTTATTTATTTATTTGCTTATTTATTTGTTTGTTTGTTTGTTTGGATTTGTTTTGCTGCTGCTTGCGTGCTTGGTTCTTTGGCGGGAAGTTCGCAGGTTCTGGAGTTTTCTCTTTTCGCCACCTTGACAGTTCATTATTTATTTATTTATTTATTTATTTATTGTTTAATTAGATTATTTAATTATTTAATTACTTAGTTGTTTATTTATTCAATTGTTTACTTAAATTCAAGTTGTTTGCGAAATTTTGAATCTGCTTATGCATGATCCTCATGCCACGTGTGCAACTGCTGCTGTTGCTTCTGCTGCTGCTGTTGCTTCTGCTGCTGCTGTTGCTGCTGCTGCTGC
>NW_013541745.1:1058-1848 GCF_000499545.2 Eimeria tenella
AGCCACTGGGGGCCCCTTTCGGGGCTAGCTGAGGTGTACGTACACCTCGTGCTGCAGCGGGGGCCCCACATTTCCGAGGCCCTTGCTGCACTTTGCAGAGAAGCAGCGCAGCCCCCCGTTGCTTTTGCTGCAGCAGACGGATTCAGGTTTGCTGCTGCTGCTGCCAAGTTTGCTGCGGTCCTCTCCAGGGTCTTGGTACCTCAGCCGCCGCGCAAGCCAGAAGCAGCAGCAGCAGCAGCAGACACGCGGTCAGACGAGGGCGATCAGGTCCCCCCCACTCCTGCTGCTGCTGCTGCTGCTGTTGCTGCTGCAGACAGCAGTGAAGAAGCGCGGGGGCATTTGAGGCTTGCAGATAGCACTCATGATTCTGCAAACTCCTCAGCAGCAGCAGAAGCAACAGCAGCAGCAGGAACAGGCACAGCAGCAACAGCTGCAACAGCAGCAACAGCAGCAGCTGCAGAAGAACCAGCAGCACCAGCAGCTACAACGGCAGCAACAGAAGCAGCACCATTGCCATCGCTGGCAACTCCACTGGAAGCAGCAGCAGCGATAAGGTCAGCAAGAGCAGCAGCAGATGTAACAGCAGCAGCAGCAGCAGCAGCAGCAGCGAATGGAGGCAAGTGGGGCCCAAAAGACGATGAGGCCTTTGCCCAGCTGCGCCGCGCTGTAATTCAGGTGCTGAGAACAGCAGCAACTCATTTGCTGCAGCCCATATTTAATAACAAGTGCGAAGAAACTTTTGCTGCTGCTGCTGCTGCTGCTGCTGCCGCCGCCGCTTCTACTTCTGCTG
>NW_013541745.1:1896-3101 GCF_000499545.2 Eimeria tenella
CTTCTGCTGCTTCTGCTGCTTCTGCTGCTTCTGCTGTTGTTTCTTCTGCTTCTTCTGCTGCTGTTGTTGCTGCTGCTGCTTTCGTTATCCCAGCTGCTGCTGCTGCTGTTGCTGTTCTTGTTGCTGCTGCTGCTGCCGGACCTCACCGAGAGCCTTTTAGCTGTTTCTTTTGTGTCACCAGGCTCCCAGGTGCAGCAGCAGCAGCAACAGCTGTGCCTTCGGAGGCAGCTGCAGCAGCAAGGTCCGCTGCAGCGTCAGCAGCAGCAGCAGCAGCAGCAGCGCCTGCAGCAGCAGCAAGCGAAAGGGTTCCTGCTGCCAGCAGCGCAGGTGCTGCTTACCTGCAGGAGGCCCTCAGCAACGCCGTTGCTGCTCTTCGGGGAAAAGAGGAGAGTTTTATGGAATTGGAAAAAGAAAATAAATTAAATTTAAAAAAAGAAATTGAATTGAAATCAAAAACAGAAACTCTGGAAGCAGCAGAAGAACTCGAGCTGCTGCGCGTGCTGCTGCTCTTCGCCGCGCAGCCGCAGCTAGCCAACTTCCTTTGCTGCTGCAGCACATTTTGCTGCCTCATTTTCAGGTGTATAGGCAGCTCTCCGGGCCCCACAGAGGCAGAGGCGAGCAGCAGCAAAGCCCTGCAGCAGGCAGGCGCAGCAGCAGAGCAGCAGCACCCCGCAGCAGCAGCAGCAGCAGCAGCGGCAGCAGCAGGAAGTGCCTTGAGCCCCACACACATTTGGTGGACGCGCCAGGAGCTCGTGCTGCAGCTGCTGCTGCTGCTGCTGCAGCACTGCCCCTCGGGGCCCCGCGGGGGCCCCGAAGGGCGCCGTTTGCTGCTGCAGGGGCTGTCTCTTTGGCTGCAGCAGCTGCTGCTGCCAGCACCTTCGCTGCGGCAAAGAGCAGCAAGAAATGATTTAATTTCGGTGCTGCTGCTGGCAGCAAACCGGCCTTTGCTGCTGCCCTTCTTCCCCCCCAGCGGCGTCCTTTGCCAGCTGCTGCGCTTTGCCACTTTTGGCGCTGCACTAGCTGCTTCAAAGCCTGCTGCTGCTGCTGCTGCTGCTGCTGCTGCTCCTGCTCCTGCTGTTGCGGACTGCCAGGGCGAGGCGCCGGGATGCACCAGCAGCAGAAACAGCAGCAGCAGCTGCAACAGCAACAGCAGCACCAGCAACGACAGCAGCAGCAGCGGCAGCAGCGGCAGTGCGAAGGAGCTG
>NW_013541745.1:3142-5137 GCF_000499545.2 Eimeria tenella
GCGGCGGACCTGGAGCTGCTGCAGCTGCTGCTGCTGTGTCTCTGCCGCTGCATGCTCTGCTGCTGCTGCTGCGCTCGCTGTCTTCATTTTCCCCTTGTAGAGACACTCCAGGCCCTCGCCGACTGTACAGACACCAGAAGACACGAGCTGTTTGCTGCTGCTCCGTGGAGGTTTTCAGGTGACTCACAGCAAGAGCAGCAGCAGCAGCAGCAGCAGCAGCAGAGGCCGCAGCACGAACAGGAGATTTAGAGCTGTCTGACCAGGCGATGAGGCAGAGCTGCGCTAAATCGAAAGCAGCAGCAGCAGCAGTTGCTGCAGCTGCTGCAGCTGCTGCAGCTGCTGCTGCTGCTTTTGCATTTCTGTGTTTCATCTCGTTGCTGCCACTTCCCCTTGGTGCTTATCTTGTGCCGCTGCTGTGCTGCTGCTGTGCTGCTGCTGCTGCTGTGCTGCAGCAAATCAGCTGAAGGTGTTGTCTTCTACAGCACTTTGCTGCCTAGGAGAAGTGGCAGTGCTGTGTCCTGCTGCTGTTGTTGCTGCTGGGGGCGCTGCTGCGTTGCTGCGGGTTGCTGCAGCAGCTGCTGCTGCAGGAGACACAGACGCTTGTGCTGGGGCCCTGCAGCAGGGGCTAGCTCTGCTCTACCCCACAACAGCAGCAGCAGCAGCAGCAGCAGCAGACAGAAACAGCAACTGGGCACAAGCTCGTGAGGCGTTCATCGAGGCAGGGGCTCTGCAGCAGCTGCTGACTCTGCTGCGGAAACTTATGGAGCAGCAGCAGCAAAAGCAGCAGGAGCAACAACAGAAGCAGCAGCAGCAGCAGCAGCAAAAGCAGCAGCAGCTGCAGCAGCAGAAGCAGAAAAGAACAGCTGGACGCTATGATGAACCTCTTGCGGCTGCAAGACGCGGCAGCAACAGCAGCAGCAGCAGCAGCAACAACAGCAGCAGCCCTTGTGCTGAGTCGCATTCGTCTTCAGGTGTCAGTACACCTGAAATGATTTGCTGCTGCAACGCCTGGCTGCTTCTGTCTCGTTTGTGTGAAGGAGACACAAAAGCTGCTGCTGCTGTTGCTGCTGCTGACGGTTTGCTGCTGCTGGCGAGCTGGCTGCAGCAGCAGCTGCCCCCGGGGGCTTCCTGCACAGCCGCAGCAGCAGCAACAGCAGCAGCAGCTGCTGCTGCTAATGCTGCTGCCTCGCTCTTCAGCTGCGCTGCAGCAGCAGCAGTACGAGCTCTTGCTGCTTCCAGCGAGGAGGCAGCAGCAGCTTTTGCTGCTGCTGGCGGAATGGCTGCACTTGCTGCAGCAATAGCACACACTCCCCGCAGGCATCTGCAGCCGGTAAGCCCCCAAAGACAGCTAGCTAGCTAGCTAGCTGCGTGGCTAGCTAGCTAGCTGCGTGGCTAGCTAGTCAACTAGCTGAATGGCTAGCTAGGTAGCTAGCTAGCTAGCTAGCTAGCTGCATTTAGACACGTGGCTCACTGTCCCACTCGCTAGCTAGCTTTTGACGGAGCTAGCTAGCTAGCTAGCTAGCTAGCCAGCTAGCTAGCTGGCTGGCTGGCCTACTAGTTAGCTAGCTAGCTAGCTAGCCGTGTACCTGGCTAACTAGCCGGGCAGCTAGGGAGCTAGCCAGACCCCTTCTTGAGGGGCTAGCCACAGCTAGCCACAGCTAGCCACAGCTAGCCACAGCTAGATACAGTTAGCCACAGCTAGCCACAGCTAGCCACAGCTAGCCACAGATAGCTGAGAGTCTTGAAACCAGAAGCCAAATAAACTCACAAAGAAAGCGAAAAAAGGAGACAGCTGCTAATGGAAATCTTACTATAGGTCTTCTGTCCAACGAGGCTGCTGCACTGTTGCTGCTGCTGCTTCTGCTGCTGCTGCTGCTGTTGCTGCTGCTGCACACAGTTGCTGGCCGCACTTGCGGACGCACTGGACTCTCCTGCTGCTGCTGCTGCTTGTCGGTCTTGGGGAGGCTGGCTCAGCTGCGGGGCGCAGAAAAAGCA
>NW_013541746.1:0-274 GCF_000499545.2 Eimeria tenella
ATTCGACATAGGTCGGCTTGGAGTATTGGCCCGAACACAGTGTTTTGTTGGAGGCGACCTGGCGTTCTCGTCATTTTCTATGCAGGATCCATCTGACATAATCATGCTGCAGCGAGATCAGAGTGCTTATTGATGGCACCTCGAAGCATAGGGTCAAGCGCATCCTTGAATGCGCAAGATGGGTCTGACGTAATGATGCTACAGCGGAATCATAATGCTTGTTGATGGAGCTCCATAGGATCGAACAAATGCTTGACCGAGAAATCGTCGCGCT
>NW_013541746.1:374-525 GCF_000499545.2 Eimeria tenella
CTTTTTGTTGCCCGGGTGAGCAGCTAGGAAACCTTACATTTGCTGAGGGAAAAGAATGCGGAGCGCTACCGTTGCAGAACGGAAGCTTGGAAGGCCGCATGTACGCCAAGTCAGACGTGTCATCACATGCGATGCGAAGGCCCTACGGGCT
>NW_013541746.1:601-1238 GCF_000499545.2 Eimeria tenella
TGGACCGTGCCGAGAGGAGTTTCCGTTCTACCGCACAAGACGTCTGCGGGTTGTTTCATCACACTATAGCGTTCGTAACATCGCGTTCATGTCTCTCAGACTGTGGGTTTTGCTAGCAATAAGAGCAAATGCTGGGTCACGTGACAAGGCAACAAAAATGCGAGCGTGCGCTTCTTCACAGGAGAGCTGCATGAGAGAACGTCCAGACACCAACGATCGAAGCCTCTAAGCCTGTGCACTCAGATGTGCTAGCAAATGAGAGTCTTGCTTGTTGCCGCTGCAGCTTCTGTCGACCGGCATGAATTTGGGCGCAGCTTAATTCGGCGCGTGACGGACAGTCCGGCGCGTGCAGAATCACATTGCTTGTGATGGAGCTCCATAGGATCGAACACATGCTTGACCGAGGAATCGGCGCGCTTCCACTGAATCCGTTACATGCTGTTGTCTGTCTTTTCCTTTTGTCGGCTGTGCGTTGAACGGACCGCGCCAAGAAGTGTTTTTGCTTTACAGCACAAGACGTCTGCGGCTTGTTTCATCACACTGTAGCTTTCCTACCGTCGATTTGATGTCCCTAAGGCTGTGGGTTTTGCTAGCAATAAGAGCAAATGCTGGGTCACGTGACAAGGCAACAAAAATG
>NW_013541746.1:1338-1491 GCF_000499545.2 Eimeria tenella
CCAGTGAATCCTTTACATCTCGTTGTCTGTCGTCTGCTTTTGTGGGTTGTGCGTCGGAACAACCGCGCCAAAACGGATTTTCGCTTCATTGCACAAGTCGTCTGCGGGTTATTGTGTGTATGACTATTTAGGTTCGGCCGTCGTTTCGACGTC
>NW_013541746.1:1591-1723 GCF_000499545.2 Eimeria tenella
CCTTGCTTGTTGCCGCTGCAGCTTCTGTCGACCGGCATGAATTTGGGCGCAGTTTGATTTAGCCCGTGAGGGACGGCCCGGCGGTTCAGGAATATCTTGAGAACAACCATCAGCCAGCGATGAGCGAAGCCT
>NW_013541747.1:0-892 GCF_000499545.2 Eimeria tenella
CAGCCCCTGAACACCGCCGCGTGCTGCGCTGTGCCTGCCGCTGCTGCTGCTGCTGCTGCTGCTGCTGCAGCTTGTTCGCATGTCTGCTGTTTATGTTTGGGTTTTCTTCGTGGCCGGGATTTGCGGGCTCTGTCTTGGGCTGCACTTATTATCTTTTCATTTTTGCTGCTCCCAGTACTGCTGCTGCTTTAGCAGCAGCACCAACTTTGTGTCTCCTTAGAGACTGGATTTGGAAAGCTTTTAAAGTCAACTTGAGACCCGAAATCCACCACCTCGTGCAGCAAACCGTCCGTCTCCCGCTGCTGCTGCTGCTGCTGCTGCTAGTGCTGCTGCTGCTAGTGCTGCTGCTGGTGCTAGTGCTGCTGCCGCTGCTAGTGCTGCTGCTGCTAGTGCTGCTGGTTCTAGTGCTGCTGCGGCTGCTGCTAGTGCTGCTGCTGCTGCTGCTGCTAGTGATGATGGTGGTGCTGCTGCTGCTGCTAGTGCTGCTGCTTCTGACGGTTATGCTGCTGCTGCTGCTGCTGACGGTTATGCTGCTGCTGGCGTTTATGCTGCTGCTGCTAATGCTGCTGCTGCTGCTGCTAGTGCTGCTGCTGCAGGAAGTAATATCCTTTTATCTCCCTTTGTTCCATTTCTTCTCTTGCTGCTTTTTCTTTTTTTTAATTTCCTTTTTATCATTCGCATTATCTCCATTTATATCTTTAGTTCCTTTTGAACTACTTTATTATTTAATTTATTTAATTTATTTTATTTATTTTATTATTCTATTTATTTCATTTATTTTTTGTTTCAGGAATATCTGAAACTCAAAGACGTGGGGGCCCCGCTGCGGCTGTCGATGGGGCCGCTGCAGCAGCAGCGGAAGGAGGGGGACTTGCTGGCAGCAGCAGCAGCA
>NW_013541747.1:992-1156 GCF_000499545.2 Eimeria tenella
TTAATTAATTAATTAATTAATTATGTATTTGTTTTTTAAACTACTTAATAGACTAATAGATTAGTTGACTAATTAACTAATTGACCAACTTAACGCATTGGTTAATTACACAATTAACGACTTTAGTTACTTAATAAGATAATTACCTAATTGAATAGATAATT
>NW_013541747.1:1256-1606 GCF_000499545.2 Eimeria tenella
CAGCAGCAGCAGCAGCAGCAGTAAGAAGCAGAACTCGAGAACTTTCTGTTTCTTTTTTTCCAGAACCTTCTTTTATTGATTCTGCAATGGACAAGACTGAAAAAGAAGGAGAAACGCAACATGCTGTTCGTAAACATTATTTATTTATTTATTCTATTTATTTGTCTGTTTATTATTTATTTATTTACTTATTTATTTATTTATTCGTTTATTTGTTATTTATTTATTTATTTATTTATTTGTTTATTTATTTATATGTTTGTTTGTTTATTTAATTTAATTAATTAATAATTTATTAATTGATTAATTAGTTCATGATTGATTTGTCAATTAGTCATTAATCAACTAAT
>NW_013541748.1:1018-1557 GCF_000499545.2 Eimeria tenella
GCAGCAGCAGTAGCAGCAGCAGCGTTGACAGTAGCGTGACTCCTAGGCTGCTTCAAGCTTCCTTTATTCAGGTCTAGGGTTTAGGGTTTAGGGTTTAGGGTTTGGAGTCAAGAGTGAAAGCGCCGGTGCAGTGCAGCAAATGGCAGCCGCCGGAACACTCTACAGCAAGCAGCAACTCTGCTGCTGCTGCTTTTGCTGTTGCTGCTGCTGCTGTTGCTGCTGCTGCTGCTTTGTCTTTACTTAGCGGCAGCAAAAGCAGGGGCTCTCCAAGTGTGGGGCCAGGCGGCTCTTTTGGTGTCTCTGCTGCTGCTGCTGCTGCTGCTGCTGACTCTCCGTTGGCTGCTGCTGTTGCTGCTGCTGCTGACGTTTCGCTTGCTGCTGCTGTTTGTGCTGCTGCTGACGTTTCGCTTGCTGCTGCTGCTTGTGCTGCAGCTGGCGTTTCGCCTGCTGCTGCTGTTGACGCCTTCGTTGCTGCTGCTGACGTTTCGCTTGCTGCTACTGCTGCTGCTGCTGCAGGCTGCTGCCGAAGCGGCAGGGGC
>NW_013541748.1:1653-3783 GCF_000499545.2 Eimeria tenella
GCTGCTGCTGCTGCTGCACTTGCTTTTACTGCTGCTGCTGCTGCACTTGCTTTTACTGCTGCTGCTGCTGCAGAAGACTCGGCGGTACTTCTTAGGAGGTACCCAGCTCTCGTCTTCGCTGTTGCTGTTGCTGCTGCTGCCGCTGCTACTGCTGCTGCTGCTGCTTGGCTGCAGCAAGCAAGGCTGTGTTTGGTGCTGCTGCACCACCACCCAGGGGAGCCTCTTGACAGCAGCGCAGCAGCAGCAGTTGCAGCTGTCTGCAGCAGCAGTTGCTGCTAATCCTGCAGGCGCCGCTGCAGCAGCTCCAGCAGCAGCTGCTGCAGCAGCTGCGCCGGGCTGCCTCGGCAGCACTGCAGCAGCAGCAGCAGCTACTGCTTCTTCTGTCTCGAGGCTCCGCAGAAAGCTGGCAGCAACCGGAACTGCAGCAACAGCAGCAGCAGCAACAGCAGCAGCAGCAGACCGCACCCGGCAGCCCAACTTCTTGAGGTGTACATACACCCCAAGGCTGCGGCGGAGGGGCACGGCGCTGCAGGGAGACTCACAGGGATGCCTACACCCCCTCTGCTGCTGCTGCTCCTGCTCCTGCTGCTGCTGCTGCTGCTGCAGCTGCTGCAGCAGCAGCAGCGGGTTTAGAGTGCGGCCAGTGCCCAGATCAAACAGCAGCAGCGAACACGCCTCTATTGCAGCAGGTATTTCCCACGGGTTCAGCAGCAACACGTTAATGCCAGCTGCAGCAGCAGCAGCAGCAGAATCTGCAGCTGGAGCTGCTTCTGCTGCTGCTGCTGCTGCAGTAGCTTTTCCCGATGGAGTTGCTGCAGCTCCTGCTGCTGGGTCCCCTTCTGTTTGGAGCTCTTGTGCCTCCTCAGCACTGCTGCTGCTGCTACTGCTGCCCTTCAGGCTCCCACCGTTGCAGCTGCTGCAGTCGCCGCTGCTGCTGCTGCTGCTGCTGCTGCTGCTAGGTGGGCGCAGGCAAAACTGAGTGCCCAGTCTCGTCCAGCAGCGGCCGCTGTAATAGAATAGGCAAAGGACGCTTTGCTGCGGCAGCCAAAAGCCAGCAGCAAATGCTGCTGCTGCTGCTGCAGCTTTTGCTGCTCTTGCTGCTGCTGCTGCTGCGCGTGCTGCTGCTGCTGCCCTGGCTGCTGCATGCGCCCGTGAACCGAAGAGCCGCAGGCGAGGAAGAGCAGCACAGAGAGCGACAAAACCCACACTTTCTAATGCTGCTGCTGTTGTTGTTGTTGCTGCTGCTGCTGTTGCTGCTGCTGCTGGAGCCACCGCTCCTACTGCTGTTGCTGCTGCTGCTGCTGCTGCTGCAGCTGCTGCTGCTGGGCCATCCAGAGTAGCCACAGCTGGTGGCGCTGCTGCAAAGCAGCCTTCCTCCATTTGCTGCTGCAGTGCAGTAGAAGATCTCGCTGCTGCTGCTGCTGCTGTAGCTGCTGCTGGCCGTGTTTTCGTTGCTGCTCGCGCTGCAGCAGCTGCTGCTGCAGCGCCTAGTTCTGCTGCTGTTGCTGCAGCCGGGCCTTTTACACAGCAGCAGCAGCAGCAGCCGTTGCTGCTTCCCGCCCAGCCGTGACAGCAGCAGCAGCAACAACACCAGCAGCAGCTGCTGCTGCTGCCGATTTAGCTGCTGCTGCTGCCGATTTAGCCGCTGCAGTTGCTGCTGCTGCGCTCAAAGCTAGTACCAGCAGCAGACCTTTAAACAAATAAAACCCAAATAATACCTTTCGAATTGTTGCAAATACCTTCTGGTACCCCTGGGGGGGCCGTGGGGCCTCGTGGGGGCCCCATGGGGGCCCCTTTGGGGGCCCCCCGGGCCCCAGGTGGGGCCCCCAGAGGCCCCTGGGGGCCCCCAAGGTACTCAGCACACACATGCTTCCAACAGTTTCTTTGATGTCTGTTGTAGTTTAAATTTGAAACTGCAGCAGCAGCCGCAGCAACAGCAGCAGCAGCAGCACCCGCAGCAGCAAAAAAGCGGTTTGTCTGCAGGGGCCCCCACCACCAAGGCTGCTGCTCTGGGGGCCCCCGGGGGCCCCCGAGTTCTCAGCTGTACCCTTATGCAGCTGACAAGGGCCGCCGCAGGTCGCCCTGCAGCGGCGCTGCTGCTGCTGCTGCCGCTGCCGGCGCTGCCGCCAG
>NW_013541748.1:4350-4766 GCF_000499545.2 Eimeria tenella
GCAGCAGCAGCAGCACCAGCACCAGCATCCCCGCCACCAGCAGCAGCAACAGCAAACCCAGCAGCAGCAGCAGCAGCAGCAGCAGAGAATGCTTATGTTGCTGTTTTGCTGCTAGCTGGGGGCAGCGGCCGCCGCTGCGGGGGCCCTTTGCCGAAGCAGTTTCAGCCGCTGCTGCAGAGTGCAGATGCAGCAAACATTTCAGCAGCAAAGCTTCTGACCCTCAGCAGCAGCAGCAGCAGCAGCAGCAGCAGCAGCATGGGCGGAGAGGCCTGGGGACCCCACTTTATGGTGATGGTGTTGCCGCAGCAACACAGACACAGACTAAGGCCCCTCTGCACACGCTTTCAGCAGCAGCAGCAGCAACAGAATCAGCAGCAGCAACGGAAGCAGCAGCAGCAACAGCAGCAGCAGCAGGA
>NW_013541748.1:4818-5390 GCF_000499545.2 Eimeria tenella
AACCTTGTGAGCTGCTGTTTGCGCAGCCAGGAGGGCAGCGGTTTGAGTCGGTATGGCATGGCCTAGAAGCACTGTGCCTGCACCTGCTGCAGCAGCAGCAACAGCAGCAGCAGCAGCAGCAGCTGCAACAGCAGCAGCAGCAACAGCAGCAGCAGCAACAGCAGCAGCAGCACATCGACACGGCTGGAGATTCGCCTGCAGACCGCAGGCAACGAGCCCTGTACTATTTGCTGGCCCTGACGCAGCAGCAGCAAGAACAGCAGCAGCAGCAACAGCAGCAGCAGCAGCAGCAGCAGCCGAGCAACGTGTATGTGCTCGTGCACGACGCTGCTCGTCCCTGCCTGTCGGTGGCAGCAGCAAGGTCTGCTGTTGCTGCTGCTGCTGCATGCGGTGCTGCTGCTGTTTGTGCTGCAGCAACAGACACAATTAAATTGGGCAGCCCCCAAGCTGGGGTGTACGTACACCTGCAGCGCAGCGAGACACTCGTCGCCCAGACACCTCAGGCGAGCTGCTGCTGCTGCTGCTGCTGTTGCTGCTGCAATGCTGCGGCTGCTGCTGCTTAGCCCGCTGCA
>NW_013541748.1:5439-5713 GCF_000499545.2 Eimeria tenella
CGCTGCTTCTGCAGTTGTGACAGTTGCTGCTGCTGCAGTTGCTGCTGCTGCTGCTGCAGTTGTTCTAGTTTCTGCTGCTGCAGTTAGTACTCCTGCAGTTGTTGCGGCTGCAGTTGCTGCGATTGCCGCGGCTGCAGGTGCTGCAGTTGCTGCTACTGCATTTGCTGTAGTTTGTGCTGCTGCAGCTAGTACTGCTGCAATTGCTCTAGCCGCTGCTGCTGCAGTTCTTGCAACTGCCGCTGCTGCTGCTGCTGCTGCTGCGCGCAGGTTGTCC
>NW_013541748.1:5813-5999 GCF_000499545.2 Eimeria tenella
TCACCTTCGCGGCCTTCCTCCTCACCCTTCTCAACGGCATCTTCAAGGTCACACTTACCCTAAACCCTAAACCCTAAACCCTAAACCCTAGACCCTAGTCCTGAGCGCTAGACCGTAAAGCCTGCGAGGCCCAGAGCCCCGAGGGTTTGGGCTCGCAAACCCTACAAGGCCCAAGCCCGCGAGGGT
>NW_013541748.1:6099-6345 GCF_000499545.2 Eimeria tenella
TATATTAGGGTTTACTAGGGTTTACTAGGGTTTACTAGGGTTTGCTAGGGTTTATTAGGGTTTAATTGGGGTTTATCAGGGTTTTTGGGGTCTGCCATGGTTTTGAGGGTTTCCAGGGGTGTAGGAGGGTTTAGAAGCGTTTAGTTTGCGAGAATTTAATATTAGGGTTTAGGGTTTAGGGGCGATAGGGTTTGTTAGGGTTTGCTAGGGTTTAGGAGGGTTGGTTAGGGTTTAGCAGATTTTGCC
>NW_013541748.1:6445-7019 GCF_000499545.2 Eimeria tenella
CCTAGATTTGCTGCTGCGGGCGTACGCGCAGTTGTTTTCGCTGCAGCAAGAACAGCAGCAGCTGCAGCAGCAGCAGCAGCTGCTGCTGCAGCAGGGGCAGCAGCAGCCTCAAGAGCAGCAGCAGCCGCAGCTGCTGCTGCAGCAGAGGCTGGAGAGAATTGAACGCACACTGCAAGGAATAACAGATGATGTGTCTTTGCTGGAGCTGCTGCCAACAGCAGCAGCAGCAACAGCAGCAGCAACAGCAACAGCAGCAGCGAGCGCAGCAGCAGCAGGAAGGGACAATAAGGACGAAACAGAACAGAGAACAAGACCAGCCACAGCAGCAGCACCAGCACCAGCAGCAGCAAATGGCGCGCGTGCTGCTGTGGTGCTGGAAGCAGAAGGCAGCAATCTAAAGATTACAAGAGCTCATGATGTTGCTGCTGCTGCTGCGCTGCTGCAGCAAGAAGCAAGGACGCCGCAGGCAGCACCTTGGCTGAGCCTGCTGGGGCTCCAGAGCAGCAGCAGCAGCAGCAGCAGCAGTGGCGACAGCAGCAGTAGCAGCAGCAGTGGCGACAGCAGCAGTAGCAGC
>NW_013541748.1:7047-7177 GCF_000499545.2 Eimeria tenella
TGGGTGCGCTGGGGGACAGGAATGCGGGACGGAACTGTGGAGTTTCAGAAAGTGATGGTCTTCTCCACAGCTTCGCAGCTGCTCACCATTCTCCTCACTCTCAGCTTCGCCAACCTCTTCTGGTCTGCTG
>NW_013541748.1:7277-7659 GCF_000499545.2 Eimeria tenella
GTTTATTAGTTATTGTTTATTTACTTATTTATTTATTTATTTATTTATTTGTTTTAATTTCTCCTCCTTTTTGTCTATGCAGCTCCCCGTGTTTGCTTTGCCCCCTGACCTTGGGGTGTACGTACACCTCAAACGCCCGCCTCGAAGTGAAGAGGCGGAAAATAAAAAAATAAAGTAATTTATTAATCAAAGAATGAGTTTATTTATAATTATTAATCATTATTTATTTATTTATTTATTATTTTGTTTATTTATATATTTATTTATTTATTTATTTATTATTTAATTTACTTATTTATTCGTTTTCTTTGCTTTGTTTGCAATATAGAGCTCCTTAGTTAGCTTCCCACAGCTAGCCACGGCTGGCCGTGGCTAGCTGCAG
>NW_013541749.1:0-192 GCF_000499545.2 Eimeria tenella
TTAATTTCTTTTTCGTTTTCTTTTTTGTTTTCTTCTGTTTTCAAATTCGACTCCGCCAAACTGTTGTCTATCGGCCACGCCTTATAGTCGAAGTCCACTGCAGTCACGCACGAGCTCCTCAGCGCCAGCTCCTGCCCGCAAACCCTAAACCCTAAACCCTAAACCCTAAACCCTAAACCCTTGAAATGCGGT
>NW_013541749.1:292-517 GCF_000499545.2 Eimeria tenella
CCAAACAGCTATTTCAGAGTTTGGGACATTGAAGGGTTTAGGGTTTAGAGTTTTGAAGCGTCAGGGCTTTGGAGTTTTAAAGAGCTTCGGTTTAACTCTCAGAAGTGTTTAGGGTTGAGGGCTTTGAAACACCTAGCGTTTAGGGTTTACGGTCTAGGGTTTAGGGTTTAGGGTTTAGGGTTTCGCTCACGTATCCCATGCAGTCGTCGATGTACCCGTTGTTGT
>NW_013541749.1:551-1287 GCF_000499545.2 Eimeria tenella
GGTTTAGGGTTTAGGGTTTAGGGTTTGTACTTTGAGGATGTCTGGGTCTAGGAACTGTTTGCAGTGTTTGGTGGTGATGACGTGGCAGTGCAGGTGGTGCAGAGTGACCCTGTCGAAGCTGCAGAGGTGCTTGCTGCTGCTGCTGCTGCTGCTGCTGCTGCTGCGCTTCTTTTTGCTTTTCCCCAGCCTGATGGTTTCTATGTGTCGAAACAAAGAGCGTTTGGGAGTGTTTTGCTGCAGTGTATAGACAGTGTGGGAGCGGGCAGTGCCTTTGGTTTTTGCTGCTGCTGCTGCAGCAGCAACTCGTAAAGTTGCTGCTGCTGCTGCTGCTTCTGAAGTCCGCTGCTGCAGCAGCAAACCACTTCCTGTCCCCTTGTGTCTCCTTATCCGCGTCAAAGCAGCAGCTTCAGATATCAGCCCCTCCAGCTCCACCGGCAAACGGCTGCGCGCACAAACCCTAAACCCTAAACCCTAAACCCTAAACCCTAAACCCTAAACCCTGAAGCGTGCTTTTTCTCTGTTTTTCTCTTCGATAGAGATTAGCGAAGCAAATTTTGAGAAAAAAGAAATTAAGCAAATTAAAATACTTAATTACACAAAGGAAAGCAGCAGCAAAAATAAACATTCAATAACTTTCTTTAATTTACAGTTTTCCGAAAAATTATTTTATTTATTTCTTCAATTTAAAAATTACAAGTTTTGTTTATTTTATTTATTTTGTTTGTTTAGTTTTGCT
>NW_013541749.1:1332-1826 GCF_000499545.2 Eimeria tenella
GCTGCCAGTAATGCAGTTTCGAAAAAGCTATCAATTGATTTCTTTCTTTTTCTTTTTGCAAAACTAATTAATAGTTAATTAATAAATTGATGATATATTTAATTGATTTATTTCATTAAAGTGATTTAATTTATTTAATTTATTTAATTTATTTAATTCAATAATTAATTAATTAAAATAATCAATAATTAATTAATTTCATTTTTCTTTCTTTTTACCCACTCCTCGCATTCAGGCCTTCCAAAAATAAATACAATTTCCTTATTGGGCTCAAACGAAATTTCAGCAGCAGCAGCAGCAGCAGCGCTGCAGGAGACTGAAGCACAAGCACGCACCGCAAACCTTAGACCCTAGACCGTAGACCCTAAACCCTAAACCCTAAACCCTGCTTTGGGGAATCTGAGCTTCTGGGGACTCACGGAAGAGCAGAAGAAGAAGACCGCTGGAGAGCCTTCGGTGGCCTTTTGCGGCTGCTGCTGCTGCTGTTGCTGCTG
>NW_013541749.1:1984-2222 GCF_000499545.2 Eimeria tenella
TAGTGTGCATTTTGGCCATTTCAGGAGAGGAAGAGGCGGCTAGCGCGGCAGCTCATGGTGTTTTGTATCTTCCCGTTTGATATTAAAGTGAAAATGGAATTAAAATAATTAAATTTAAAGAATTAAATTAATTAAAATGATTAATTTGACCTTTGAAGGTCTTTTGTCCCGCAGCAGAAAGGCACGAGACGGCGACGGCCGACAGCCGCGGGGTGTACACAGACACCTCAGCCCCTTC
>NW_013541749.1:2288-4441 GCF_000499545.2 Eimeria tenella
AATAAGAAAACAAATGAGTCATTTAATTTATTTTTAATTCATTTAATTCAATATTTCTTTTGTCGCGGCGAACCAACAGAGAAGCTGGAGCTAGAGCATGCAGCAGCAGCAGCAGCAGCTGCAGCAGCAGCAGCAGCAGCAGCAGCAGGGTCACTGCAGCACTTTGAGGCTCCCGCACACAGGGAAATGAAAGACTGTCTAAATAAGCCAATAAAAAAGGATTAAAATAAAAATAAATAATAAATATTTTTATTTTAAATTATTTTCCTTATTTTTTCAACATAATACTGAGACAAACAAATCCCTTTTTACTTTTTCTCTTTATTACCCCCATTAAACCCTCTCCTCTTTATCTCTAAACAAAAGAATGAAATATAAAGAAATGTAATTAGCTCCCTCTAACCAAGGCTAGTAACTTTATTAGGGGCTCCTTTGGGGGCCCCAAGGGGGTCCCCAGGGCCCCCAAGGGGGGCCCCACTGGGCCTCCACGGGGGGCCCCCAGTGGGCATTTAGGAAGTTCACTGAGGCCCCGTGGGGGCCCTTGCTGGTCGTGCTGGGGGCCTCTAGGGGCTCCCTTACCTAGGGGCCCCTTTGGGGTCTCGGTGGGTCTCTGGGGGCCCCTAGGGGGCCCCCTTTTCGGGGGCCCCTTTGGGGTCTTTGTGGCTGGTGGATAGAGGGCCCCCAAGGGGGGCCCCTGGAGGGCACTGAGGCCCCCGTAGAAGGCCTAATTGTGGGGTCCCCGTGGGGCCCCCTATGGCGGTCCCCTCGGGTGTAGTTAGGGGCCCCTAGAGGGGCTTGGATATTTTGCAAGCATGGATGCATGCATGCATGCATGCACGCATGCAAAGTCCTTGCATGCATGCATGGTTGTGTATGTACACCGCAGTTGCTTTGGGGCTTTTATTGTCGAGTTGGCAGCGCAATAAAAACTAAAGAACCCAAATGCAATTATAACTAAAAATAATATTTACTTTTCTTATTTACTTCTTTTGTCTCTATTTTATTTTGCAGCCATAACTCGAGCTGTACATACACTGTATGCATGCGCCTCTGCTTTTAAACTAAAGTGAAAAAATATATAAATGAATAAAAACATAAATGAATAAAAACCAACAAATTAATTATCAAATGAATAACAAATAAATAAATGAACAATAAACAAATGAATGAATAGGTGAACAAATAAAGAAATTAGAAGCCAGATAAATAACAAACGAATGAATGCGCAAATAAACAAATAAGAGAACAATCAAGAAAAAATGTAAATTAAAAATAATAAACTAAATGACTAAATAACTAAATAACAACTAAATAATTAAATATACAAATAAAAATAAAAAAAGCTCTTCTTCCTCAATAGGCATTTTTTCCTTCAAACAAAAACGCAAAAACTAAAAGAGTCAGAAAGCCCCAAAAGGCATACATGCAGCGCCCCTCTACTGCTGCAGCTCTGCAGCAGCAGCAGCAGCAGCAGCAGCAGCAGCGGGCTGTTTGTTAAGGAAAGAAAACGCTAGCTGCTTCAGCAGCTGCATGTGCAGCGGGTCGGGATTTGCATACTTCTCCTGAAACGTACACAGCCAAAAACTGATTGGCTAGCTAGCTAGCTAGCTAGCTGGCTAGCTAGTTGGCTAGCTAGCTGGCTAGTTAGCTAGCTAGCTACCTGGCTGGCTCGGTGTGCAGATGAACAGCTAGCTAGCTAGTCAGTTTGCTAGGTAGCTGGCTAGCTACTCAGCTAGCTAGCTAGCTGCCTAGCCATGCAGCTAGCTGCAGCAATGACCGAGTAGCTAGCTACCTGGCTAGCTAGCCAGCCAGGTAGCTAGCTACCTGGCCAGGTAGCTCGCCAGCTAGCTAGTCAGGTAGCTAGCTAGCTAGCTAGCTGGTCAGGTGGCTAGCTAGCTAGCTGGTCAGGTAGCTACCTAGCTAGCTGGTCAGGTAGCTAGCTAGCTAGCTAGCTAGCTAGCTAGCCAGGTGGCTAGCTAGCTAGGGGCTTGCGAGTTGCACCCGCAAGTGCCGCTGCTGCGGAAGAGTTCGCCTGGAGCTGGCAAATCAGGGTTTAGGGTTTAGGGTTTGGGGTTTAGGGTTTAGGGTTTGGCGTGCCTTGATAGGAGGGCCCTTCGCTTTCTCCCTCAAAAACTGCTGATAAAGACTGGGGG
>NW_013541750.1:0-348 GCF_000499545.2 Eimeria tenella
AGCAGACCCCACAGCACCCGCAGCTGCAAGGCATTCCCCCCGCCTTCAGCCCTTCGTCAGTGCTGCCTCTGTACCCCTTAGAGGGCGGGCTAGAGGGGGAAGCAGCTGCTGCAGCAGCAGCAGCAGCAGCAGATGCCGCCGAAGGCCTGCAGCTCTCGGGGCCGCGCAGCAGCGCAGCAGCAGCAGTCCCCCCGCGGCCCGACAGCTTTGCTGCGCCCCACAGCAGCATTTGCCACCACCCCAACTGGAAGTGTCAAGACTGCTTAGCAACGCTGCAGCCGGGGCACGAGCCGCTGCTGTGCAAGGAGCCGCTGCTGCCTCCCCACCTGCAGCAGCAGCAGCAGCAGC
>NW_013541750.1:383-753 GCF_000499545.2 Eimeria tenella
GGGGCAGCAGGGGGGCCGAGCCCGCCGGCGGCGTCGCTGTGGCCGGGTACCCCGTGCCTTCTGGCCTTGTCAGGCTCCCCCTAAGCTGGCCTGTTGCTGCTGCTGCTGCTGCTGCCAGAAACATTTCCGAAAATAGTTTTCCTGCTGCTGTTTATCTTTCCCAGCTCGGGGTGTCTCGACACTGGTACCCCCCGGCGCTGCCGCAGCAGTCCTTCGCCTGTGGCTGGCTGGCCTGGCACCAGCAGCTGGGCCTCGTTTATTTCCTCCAGGGGGCCCCCCAGGGGTCCCCGGGGGCCCCCCCGGGGGCACCCGGGGGCCCCGGGGGCCCCGGGGGGCCCCCCGTGGCTGCTGCAGCGCGCGGGCGCCAGGG
>NW_013541750.1:853-1053 GCF_000499545.2 Eimeria tenella
GCAGCAACTCCAACAAACTCCCCACGTGCTACCACAACAAATAATTCACAAATGCAAATAATTCATCTTTTCTAAATTTCCCCAATAAAGAAAAAGTGATTTGTGCCTTTTTCTAGCTTTTGTCTCTCCAAAATGTACACATTTATTTATTTATGTACTCTATTAGTATTTATACGCGATAACAGCTGTTCCTGGGTGAT
>NW_013541750.1:1153-1385 GCF_000499545.2 Eimeria tenella
GCGCACCAGGGAGAGACGCACGGGGAGGCGCGGGCCCCACAGTACCCGCAGCATCAGCAGCAGTTTGTGTATGAGTTTCAAGGCCAGCGGCGGTGGCCAAATGAAGCTCCTCAGGGATTTGGAGAGGCTTACAACTTGTATAACGGGTTTTGACTTTGCAGGGGAGTCGCTGCGGTGTACGTACACCGCAGGGGTCACTGCGGTGTACGTACACCGCAGGGGCGCTGCGGGG
>NW_013541750.1:1477-1995 GCF_000499545.2 Eimeria tenella
AGGCTGCAGCGCTTTGCAAGTGTGGGGCGCTGCGAAGTTTGCAAATAAAAGCTGTTAAGATCTGCAAGTGTGGGGCCCCACACGCATGCATTTTGCTTCGGAACTTTTGCTGCGCCTGCAGGGGCCCGCTGCAGCGCCCGGGGAGCGGGAGAGTCTTCTGCTGCCCCAGCGGCGCCGTTTGCTGCACTTAACTTCATATATATATAAATATATATATTATAATTGCATTTATTTATTTAAATCCAAATTTCCCGAAATTTCGGCACTAGGGCTTCAGCGCCGTGCTGCAGCAGCAGCAGCAGCAGCAGCAGCACAAGGCTCCGCGAAAGCCAGCTGCCGGGAATCCTCTTCTCGTTTTTTAGCCTTTTGCAAACTTAGGACGAGAAGAAGCAAATTAATTCAGGTTTTGCTGCTGCTGCTGCTCGAAGGAACGAATTAATTCAGATTTTGCTGCTGCTGTTGTTCGGAGAATCAAGCTAGCTGGGGGTTTGCTCCTGCTGCTAGTCGAAGAAGCAGAT
>NW_013541751.1:417-550 GCF_000499545.2 Eimeria tenella
TTTAAAATTCAAATTTAAATTATAATTTTAATTTTTTCTATTCATTTTTGCTGTTGCAGCACGCGCAGCAGCAAGCGCTGCGCAAAGTCGCAGCAGCTGGGGCCCCTGCCGCATGCAGCAGCAGCAGCAGCAA
>NW_013541751.1:650-922 GCF_000499545.2 Eimeria tenella
GCCCACGCCTCACGTCACTGAACAAGAGCCGCAGCTCTATGCCCTCATTCTGCGGCCACAGCTGCTGCTGCTGCTGCTGCGTGCTGCTGCTGCTGAGCAGCTCATCTGGCTCTAAGAACAGCAGCAGCACGCCATCAGGCAGCGGCTCTATGTGCAAATGGACTAGTGTGTCGGGGCACCCAAACCTGGGGGCCCCCCCATAGGGGCCCCCAGGGGGGCCCCCTGGGGGCCCCCAAGGGGGCCCCCCTGGGGGGCCCCCAGGGGGCCCCAGG
>NW_013541751.1:948-1080 GCF_000499545.2 Eimeria tenella
GGATGTCCCGTCAAGTATGGCTGCAGCAACTCAGCGTTGCGAGCGTTGGCCCAGGTGTCGAGCAAGGCAAGGCCTTGCTGCAGCAGCTGCCGCTCCAGTTCCCGCTGCTGCTGCTGCTGCTGCCGCTGCGTC
>NW_013541751.1:1106-1784 GCF_000499545.2 Eimeria tenella
CTGCTGCTGCTGATCATGCTCGAGAGATGGCAGGGATCCCAAGAGGGCCGGGGGAATCGGCACTTCCGCCAGAACAGCCCCAGGGGCCCTGCAAAGAAACAATTTGACAATAAACCCTAAACCCTAAACCCTAAACCCTAAACCTTAAGCCCTAAACCCTAAGCCCTAAACCCTAAACCCTAAGCCTAGACGCTACAGCCCACGTCTTGCAAATAACGCATGCTCCTTTTGTGGCCGCTTGAATTTCAGCCCTAACCCTAAACCCTAAACCCCAAACCCTAAACCCTAAACCCTAATCCTAAACCCCAAACCCTAAGGCCCAAACCCTAAACCCTAACCTGCCATCATCGACTGAGCGGCGCTTAGGAATTGCTGTGTCTGGCCGGTGCTCGTATGCTGCTGCTGCTGCTGCTGCTGCTGCAGTTTCTTTAAAGACAGCTCCCCAGTGGGCCCCCCCTCCTGCTGCTGCAGGGGCCCCCCCAGAGCCCTTGTGCTTCTCCAGCACAATTGTTAGCTGCTTTGCTGCTGGCTCGCCCCGCTGCTGCTGCTGCTGCTGCTGCGGGGGCGTGTAGGGCTCAAGGAACCAGAGGCACTGCGAGGCGTCCACTCGGCCCTGCAGCAGAGGCGCAGCAGCAGCAGCAGCAGCAGCAGCAGCAGCAGCAGCAGCAGCAGCAGCAG
>NW_013541751.1:1844-1990 GCF_000499545.2 Eimeria tenella
TTTTTTATTTCCTTTTTATTTTTTTTCCTTTTCCTTTTTGCCTCTTTTAGCTGCTGCTGGTGGCAATTTGGTTGGCTTCCTGCTGCTGCCCATGTGCTGCTCCTTGTCGCCTCCTGGCTGCCGTGTTGCTGCTGCTGCTGCTGCCA
>NW_013541751.1:2090-2606 GCF_000499545.2 Eimeria tenella
CTTCTGGGGGGGCTAGCAGCAGCAGTAGCAGCAAAAGCAAACCCCCTCTACCTGCAACCTGGGACATCTGCAGCGGCAGCAGCACTAAAAGCAGCTGCTGCAGCAACGCCAACAGCAACTGTAGCAGCAGCAAAAGCAGCAGCAACAAAGGCAGCAGCACCAACAGCAGCGGCAGCAGCAGGAGCAGTAGCAGCAGCAGCACTACCACCGCCACCGACGGCGGCACTACCACCACCAAAATCAGCAGCAGCAGCAGCAGCATCAGGAATAACAGCAACAGCAGCAGCAAGAGGAGCAGCAGCAGCAACAACAGCATCAGCAACAGCAGCAGCAGCAACACCAGCAGCAGCAGCAGCAGCGGGAGAACTTGCCATGAGTGTGCCCTCAATTAGGGGTTTGTGGCCTCTGACAGCAACTGTTAACTTTTGCTGCTGCAGCTTAAAAATAATGTCTTGGGGCCCCACAGAAGAGTGCAGCAGCAGCAGCAGCCGCACCTGCTGCGGGGGCTCCTCCCCC
>NW_013541751.1:2718-3077 GCF_000499545.2 Eimeria tenella
AGCTCTGGGAGCTGCTGCTGCTTGCTGCGGCTTTGCGCAGCAAACCCCGAAGCGCATGCAGCAGCACAGGCGCCGCGGGCAGCAGGAGCTGCTGCTGCTGCTGCCAACAGGGAGCCTCTTGGCGCAGCAGCAGCAGCAGCAGCAGTTGCTGCTGCTGCTGGAGCAGCAGCAGCAGAGGTCCCCCAGGACCTCAGATCCCAGCTGGAAAGACCCACGCGGGGGACAGGGGGCAAAAACGCACTCCGCTGCAGCAAACTTCTGCTGCTGCTGCTGCTGCTGTCGATGGTGCTGCTGCTGCTGCTGCGAACGAGAAGGGCCATCGAGCGATTAGCTGCCAGCAGCCGCAGCAGCAGCAGCGG
>NW_013541751.1:3210-3467 GCF_000499545.2 Eimeria tenella
GTTGCTGCTGCTGCTGCTGCTGCTGCTCTTTCTGCTGTTGCTGCTGCTGCTGCTCTTGCTGCTGCTGCAGTTGACCATAAGAAGACCACCAAGGCCCCATCGCCCCCTTTGCTGTCCCCTGTACCCTTTAGTTGTTTTTAATTTGGCTTCAGGTATAAAACCCTGAACCCTAAACCCTAAACCCTAGGCCCTAAACCTTAAACCCTAATCCTCAAAACCTCAAACCCTAAACTCTGGACCTTAGTCCCCGGCTCAAA
>NW_013541752.1:0-213 GCF_000499545.2 Eimeria tenella
TGTATGTACAGCTGGTCACGCGAAGTGAATTGAAAGCAACTCGCAGTGACATTTAAAATAAATAAATTAATTAAATAAGTAATTAAATTAGAAAAAAATAAATGATAAATTCTCCTTTTCAACTTATCAACCAATTTGAATCAGCTTGGCCTTCGCACGCCCAGAATGCCGAGCGAAACGGGCGCAGGGCGGCGCGCCTAGGGTTTAGGGTTT
>NW_013541752.1:262-425 GCF_000499545.2 Eimeria tenella
GGGGCCGCGGGGCCCCGCTATGTCTGCACTCTGCCAGAGGGCCTCGAGGGAGACCCCTGCGGGGGCCCCTACCGCTGCCGCGAGGGCTGCGGGTCTTGTGTGAGGGGCCACTGCCAGTCTTATTTGGCTGTGGTGCCCAGCAGCACTGACTCTGCTGCTGCTG
>NW_013541752.1:525-730 GCF_000499545.2 Eimeria tenella
TATATAGGTATTTGCATGCGCATGCGCTTTACGCAAGTATTTGCATGCGCATGTGCTTTATGTACATATTTGCATGCGCATGCGTTCTATGTACGTATTTGCATGCGCATGCACTTTATATTTGCATGCGTGGGGTCATGCAAGTCCGCGTGTCCATTGGTCTGACCAGCGCTAGTGAGGAGCCGCGGCTAGCTAGCTACACCTA
>NW_013541752.1:830-977 GCF_000499545.2 Eimeria tenella
CCAGCATGGACGTTACGCGGTGGAAAGAGACGGCGCTGCAGCTGCTGAAGGAGCTGCGGGCAGCAGAGGCGTCAGCAGCAGCAGCAGAAGCCGCCGAGGACGGGGCCCCCCTGGGGGCCCCCCCGGGGGGCCCCCCTGGGGACTCCC
>NW_013541752.1:1030-1394 GCF_000499545.2 Eimeria tenella
TGAGCAGCGAGGCCGTGCGGGAGCTGCGGCTGGGAGCCCTGACCCCTGAAGAGGCCCTTGCTGCTGCTCTAACGGGGGCCCCCATTGTCTCTTTGGGCCTGGGGAAGGGGAGAGCCCGGGGGGCCCCCCTGTGGCCCGCGCATGCACTCAGCTACTGCTTCCCCCCCCCTGAGAGGGCCCCCCTGGGGGCCCCCTGGGCCTCTTCCTTCTGCATCCCCCGGTACCCTTCTCCGCGGGCCTCTTGGGGGCCCCCCCGGAGGCGCCGCTGCGGCGTCCGCTGCAGACACGCCTGGAGGAGGGCCCCAGAAGCCTACAGCAGCAGCAGCAGCAGCAGCAGCAGCAGCGGATGGGAGGAGCTGGGGTT
>NW_013541752.1:1431-1733 GCF_000499545.2 Eimeria tenella
AGCTGGGGTTCCTCTTGCCGCCAGTGGAAGACGATTTGAGGGACGAGCCGTTCGACCAGCAGCAGCAGCAGCAAGAGCAGCAGCAGCCGCTGCAGCAGCATGAGCAGCAGCAGCAGCAGCAGCAGCAGCATAGCAAGGCCTCCACAACGACAGCCAGTGCAGACGCAGCGGCGCGTGGGGCCCCTGTGCCCCTCAACAGCAAAGGTGCAGCAGCAGGAGCTCTTGAGGGGCAGCTGCAGCAGCAGCAGCTGCTGCTGCAGCAACCTAGGAGCCAGGGGCTCCCTTTTGGGGCCCCCAGCCAA
>NW_013541753.1:0-248 GCF_000499545.2 Eimeria tenella
GCTCCAGCAGCAGCAGCAACAGCAGCAGCAAGAATAGCAGGCCGACGGCAGCAGCAGCAACACCTTCAACTCTCGCCAGCAAAAGTAACAGCAGCAAAGAAAGCACCCACAGCAGCAGCAGCAAGTGAACCGCTGCAGCAGAGCGGCAAAGCTGTTGTGCGGCAGCAGCAGTAGCACCACGAGCAACAGCCCATGGATGAACCTGCACCACCGACAGCAGCAGCAGCAGCAGCAGCAGCAGCAGCAGC
>NW_013541753.1:444-703 GCF_000499545.2 Eimeria tenella
AGCAGCACTAGCAGCAGCACCCCTCGACAGCTCCGCAAAACGCAGCCCGTGGCGACTCTCCCTCAAGCTGCTGCTGCAGTCCGGGCAGGGCCTGCTGCTGCTGCTGCTGCTGCTGCTGTTTGGAGGCCCTTGCGGCGCAAGCAGAGGGCTGATGCTGCTGCACCTGCTGCTGCTGGGGGCGGACGGCTGCAGCAAACGCGCGTGGCCTGACCTGCCCGCCTGCAGCCCTGCAGCAGCAGCAGCTGCTGCTGCTGCTCCT
>NW_013541753.1:803-932 GCF_000499545.2 Eimeria tenella
CAGCTGCTGCATGCAGCAAAAGTATTAGGGCCAATTTGTCGCAACTTGTGCAGCACTTGGCAGCAAAACAGGTCCATGTGCAGCAACGGAAGCAGCTGCTTCTGCTGCAACTGCTGCAGCGGGTAGCAG
>NW_013541753.1:1032-1641 GCF_000499545.2 Eimeria tenella
AGCAAGTTCTTCAAAAGGATCCCCTGCATCTTCTTCCGTAAGAATTTCTTGTCTCCGAACAAGACAAAGGGATACCTGCAGCAGCTCAGGAAGGCCTTGTTCCGCAGCAGCAGCAGCAGCAGCAACGGCGCCCTCTGTTGCTCCCACTGATGCCGGTGCTGCTGCTGCTGCTGCTGCTGCTCTATTTTGGTCGTAGCCGCCCCCGCCCAGCCCCAGCAGCGCCACGTCGCATTCGCGCGCTGCTGCTGCTGCTGCTGTTGCTGGGCCGCTGCTGCTGTCGCAGCTGCTGCTGCTGCTGCTGCTGTGGTGGTGGTCGCCGGAGCAGCAAAAACCCCTGCTGCTGCCCCAACATGCTGCTAAACGTGCAGATACACCCCGAGGCCATTCTGTGGGGACTCCAAAAGCAACAAGACGATTTGCTGCTGTTTCTAAAACGGCTGGAAGCTGCAGCAACAACCCAGCAGCCGCAGGAGAAGCACAGCCACGCTCAGCAGCAGCAGCAGCAGCAGCAGCTGCAGTCGCATGCACGTTCACATCATTCAGCCGCAGCAGAAGCAGCGGCATCTGCGGCTGCTTCCGCTGCTGCTGCTGCTGATGCTGCCGAGCAGC
>NW_013541753.1:1676-2483 GCF_000499545.2 Eimeria tenella
TCAGCAGCGAAAAGGCACACACAAGTCTGCTCGGCAGCAGCAGCAGCAGCAGCAGCAGCAGAAACTGCAGCAGCTGCTGCAAATGCTGCTACTGCAGCTGCATCCCCACAAATGGTCGCAAGCGAATTCAGAATTTAAAGCGCAGCAGCGGAGGGTTCTGAATTTCAAGCAGCAGCCGCCGCTGCTGCTCGCCGTGAAACAGCAGCAGGAGCAGCAGCAGCAGCAGTAGCTGCTGCTGCTGCTGCATCAGCAGCAGACTAAACGTACCTCCCTGTGGCTTCTGCAGCCAGCAGCAGCAAAATGGCGGACAAGAACTCCCAGAAAATTTGCCTTCAAGGCGGGAGACCCAAGACGCACTACGCGGCTGCAGAGGCAGTCCGGCTGCAGCAGCAGCAGCAGCAAAAGCAGCAGCAGCACGGGAAGCAGCGACGTGTTGCACTTAAACGCCGCGGCAGTCAGCGTTGCTGCACCTCACCCTGCTGCTGCTGGGGGACAGAGCAGCAGCAGCTGGCGGCTCCCGGTGCAGCAGCAGAAAGCAGGGTGCGCAGCAGCAGCAAACGCAGCAGCAGCAGCAGCAGCAGCTGAGACTCACTAAAGTCGGCATAAAGCACCACCAGCGGTCTTGTGGGGAGATCTGCTGCAGCAGCTCCTGCAGCACTCTGCAGCAGCGAGCTGTGCGTCTCACGTGTCTCATGATGCAGCTGCTGCAGCCCTGGCCTGCTGCTACTGCAGCATCGCAGCAGCAGGGTTCCTCCTCAGCAGCTACTTCTGCTGCAGTTGCTTCAGCAGCAGCAGCAGCTGCTGCTG
>NW_013541754.1:0-1031 GCF_000499545.2 Eimeria tenella
TAATGCAGCTTATGCCTGACCCTAAACCCTCACTGGAAACCCCAAACGCTAAACCTTAAACCCTAAACCCTAAACCCTGATACGAAGCGATCGAGACACAAAGGAGAACAGCTACAACTCCATACACCTAAGCCACTAAAGCATTTGCAGGCAACCCAGAAAATAGCCTAAAAGACCTCTGTGGGGGCCCCCTAGGGTTGCTGGAAGGGGTCCCCAGGGCGCCCCCGTAGGGACCCCCAGGGGGCCCTGGGAGGCCTTCAGGGGGCCCCAGGGGGGCCCCTGGTTGGGACCCATAGAGAGCACGGGGGGCCCCTCGTGTGTCGATGCAGGTTTCTTCTGCTGCTGCGTCTTATTCAACTTCAAATTTAAATTTATTTTTTATTTTTTATTTTCTGTTTTTATTTTGAACAGGAGGGCCCCAGAGCAGAACCTCCTCGCAGCGAGCTGCAGCTCCCTTCTCTAACCGTGACTCCAAACCCTAAACTCTAAACCCTAAACCCTAAACCCTAAGCCCTAAACCCTAGCCTGAAAGCTGAGGTCCTGCAGCTCCGTGGCTCAGCGGCCCAAAAGGCCGTCCCTCTTTTCCAAAAGCCTCCCCAGAGTGCTGCTGCTGCAGCAGGGGTCTGGGGCCCCCTGCTGCAGCAGCAGCAGGCAGTTAACTAGCCCTGCTGCTGCTGCTGCAGCTGCTGCCGCGGGCAATGTTTCTGCTGCTCCTGTCTAGCGTCTATGTACGCTTGTCTCCTCTGGGGGCCGCTGCACGTCGCGCGGGAGCGGGATCGTCTCTGGGATCGCGTCTGGGATCGTATCTGGGATCGTCTCCGTGGCCGCATCCCGAGCCTTCTCCGGTATCCCTCCGTCCCCAGCTTCCCTCCCAGCAGTGTGGGGTCTTCCAAAGCAGCTTCCCCTCTTCAAGTACCCCCCTAAGGGGCCTCCTTTCTGGGGGCTACCCCATGGGGCCCCTCCCCTTGGGGGGCTCTCCCCCGGGGGGCCCCCCCCCGGGGGCCCCCTGGGGGGGCCCCCCCCACCCCCGG
>NW_013541754.1:1069-1810 GCF_000499545.2 Eimeria tenella
GCCCCTGTGAGGGGGTTCGCCATCTCCCCGCTGCGCCCCCACATCCACAGGGGGGTGCTGTACCCCCGAGTGCCTCAACCTTACATTTTGGTGCTGCTGCTGCAGTCCGTTGCAGGTGTAGGTACAGCTGGGGACTTGCGCTATGTGCGCAGGGGCCTCTTCAGACACCACTTGGCCCGCAGCGGGCTGGCCGTGGCTGCCACTTGGCAAAACATCGACCAAGTCCGGCAGCAGCAGCAGCAGCAGCAGCAAAGGCAGCAGCAGCAGCATCGGCCGCGGCACCCAACCGGCCTCCAGCAGCCCCTCCCAGGGGGCGCACTGGGACGCCGGGGGGCCCCCGGGGACACGGGGGCCCCAGGGGCCCCGGGGGGCCCCCTGGCAGCCGCGGGGGCGCCGGGGGCCCCGGGGGCCCTAGGGGCCCCCCTTGCATTCCTAGGGGCCCCGGGGGCCCCAGGGGCCCCCCTGGGGGCGTTTGAAAGGGGCAGTAACTTGCCGCAAGATGACGGGGGGGTTTTGCTGTCGTGGGTTCGGCAGCTGCGGCTGCAGTTCGCAGAGGAAACTGAAGAAACAGATGACAATTTGCTGCTGCAGCCAGTCAGTCTGCAGCAAGTCTTAGACAAACTGAGCCAAGAAGAAGGCCTGGACCTTCTCCCAGGGCAGCTGCGGCTGCTGCGCCGCAAGCTCGCGCCCCGGGGGGCCCCCCTCCCCCTGCAGCAGCAGCAGCAGCAGCAGCAGCAGCAG
>NW_013541754.1:1910-2144 GCF_000499545.2 Eimeria tenella
ATCCCGTTTGACCCGGGGCCCTTTAGGGTTTAGGGTTTAGGGCTTAGGGTTCAGGGTTTAGGGTTGAGGGTGTAGCGTCCGAGCCTTCAGCCGTTTCGAGCTTAGGATTTGGCATTTACGACTTAGGGTTTAGAATGTTTAAGGAGGAAGATTCAGGGTTTGGGGTTTAGGGTTTATTCCCCCAAGAGCTGCTGTGGGAAGCCGCAGGCCCAGCAGCCCCTGTTGCACGTGTTT
>NW_013541755.1:0-334 GCF_000499545.2 Eimeria tenella
CGCGGCAGCAGTAGCAGCAGCAGCAGCAGCAGCAGCAAGACTGACAGGAACAGCAAGTTGCAGCTCCGCGCTTTGTTCATCTCGCAGCAGCCGCTCAGCCACAGCAACGCCTTCAAGCCCTTCCGCGTCTGAAGCCCACAAACCCTAAACCCTAAACCCTAAACCCTAAACCCTAAACCCTAAACCCTAAACCCTAAACCTTAAGCTCACCATATATTTCTCGAAGTTTTTTTTGCCTCAAAATGGAGTACGCTTGATTAAGCCGAACAAAGGCTGTGGGGGGCCCCCCGGGGCCCCCCCCTGGCAGGGGGGCCCCCTGCGGGCCCCCCGGGGG
>NW_013541755.1:389-627 GCF_000499545.2 Eimeria tenella
GGCCCCCTGGGGGGCCCCCTGGGGGGCCCCCCTGTTTGAATTTCCCTCTGCTGCTTTATCTGGATGGAAGAGACGGGCAAGGCGGCGGTAGTTTGCTGTTATTTCTTCTTCAGAGGCCTGCAGCAGCAAACAGGCACTTGCTGCTGCTGCTGCTGCTGCTGCTGCTGCTGCTGCTGGGGTGGGGGGAAGGGTGGCGGGGGAGTGGCTGCTGCTGCTGCTGCTGCTGCGGCTGCTGTTG
>NW_013541755.1:727-1002 GCF_000499545.2 Eimeria tenella
CGTAGTGACACTGCGGTGGAAGCAGCAGGCTTTCAGCGCAGCAGCAGCAGCAGCAAGAGGCCCCAGCAGCGTGCAAACACTAATGTGCAGCAGCAACGCCAAATGCAGCGTCAACAACGACAGACGCAGCAGCAGCAGCAGCAGCAGCGGCAGCAGCAAACTTACGGAACGCGTGAGCTGCAGAAGGTCATAGAGGTCGGCCTCCTCATCTATACTATTCGAATCCATTGTGGCAGCAGCAGCAGCAGCAGCTGCAGCAGCAGCAGCAGCAGCTG
>NW_013541755.1:1140-1330 GCF_000499545.2 Eimeria tenella
GCTGCTGCTCCTCGATCACTGCAGCAGCAGCAGCAGCAGCCAGGGGCTCTGTTGCGGGGGCCCCAAGCAGCAAGACGCAAAGGGGCCCCCCTCCTGCTTGGCAGCAGCAGTAGTGCCTGCTGCTGCACACAATACTAAGAAACCCGTTTGATGCTGCTGCTGCTGCTGCTGCAGCTGCTGCTCCTGTTGC
>NW_013541755.1:2263-2881 GCF_000499545.2 Eimeria tenella
GGCCCCTCGGGGGCCCCCAGGAGGTCTTTTTTGGGCCATTTAGGGGCAACTTGGAGTACCCTGAAGGGCACAAGGGGGCCGCCTGCTGCTGCGGGGGGCCCCGCTGCTGCTGCTGCTGCTGCAGGGGCCCCTGCTGCAGGGTTTGTGTCTGTGGGGTTTGGGGGCCCCCGCAGGATTTGCTGCAGCAAAAGGGGAGCAACTCATTACCTGAAGAGGCCCTATTATGTGCTGGGCGAAGATGGAAACTTTAAAATTGAATCCAGGCAAGGGTTTAGGGTTTAGGGTTTAGAGTTTAGGGTTTAGGGCTTAGGAGAAATGGGGATTCAACCTTGTCCAGTGCTGCACCCTTTTACAGTGGTGATGCGATTCAACGAGAACCTAGCTGCTGCTGCTGCTGCTGCTGCATTTGCTGCTGCTACTGCCACTACTGCTGCTACTGCTGCTGCTGCTGTTGCTTTTGCTGCTTCTGCTGCTGTGCTTGGTGCATTTGCTGCTGCTGCACCTCCTGCTGCTGCTGCTGCTGCAGGGACCCTCCTGCTGAGCAGCTATACGAGGGCTGGGCGGACCTGATTGAGGAGGAGGAGCGGCTGTGGGGCCCCACAGCAGCAGCAGCAGCAG
>NW_013541755.1:2902-3065 GCF_000499545.2 Eimeria tenella
AAAATATTTATTTAAGATCATTTTTAAAATTCATTTAAATGCCGTTCCTTAAAATGCTGCCTACAGTTTAAATAAATGTTCAAATAATTAATTCAAATAATAAATAATGTTGTTGGTCAAGCAACTGCTGCTGCTTATGGAAGCTGCTGCAGCAAAGGCCGCA
>NW_013541755.1:3165-3331 GCF_000499545.2 Eimeria tenella
CCTGGGGGCCCTGTTCGAGTCTTTGGAAGAGGTAAGAAAATAAAAAAATGAAAAAAAGAAAACTAAAAAAAGAAGAAGCAGATCTCTGAGGTGTCTAGACATCTCGACGAGCAGGAGGCGCAGACACTTCCAGATGGTAAATTCATTTCTTTTATTTCCTTTTTTT
>NW_013541755.1:4431-4633 GCF_000499545.2 Eimeria tenella
GCCGCGGTTTCGAACAGTGTGTCCGCTGCTGGAGGAAGACGAGCGGCTGCAGCAAAAGTACGGAGGTGCTGCTTGTCCAGGACTTTTTCCAGTTTGGGACGAAGAGGGAATTCTAGAAGAAGTCCAGGAGTGCATCAACCAGCCCCCCAGAGACATGGAGGTGCGCCTCCTGCTGCTGCTGCTGCTGCTGCTGCTGGTTGTG
>NW_013541755.1:4733-4855 GCF_000499545.2 Eimeria tenella
GCTGAGTGGCCGTAGGCCCTGAGTGCTGGCTGCTGCAGTCTCGCTGCAGCCTTAATGGCGGCGAGGGGAATGGCTGGCTGGCCGCGTGCTCGCTCGCAGCAGCAGCAGCAGCTGCTGCTGCT
>NW_013541755.1:4955-5106 GCF_000499545.2 Eimeria tenella
GAACACTAAACCCTAAACCCTATACCCTAAACCCTAAACCCTAAACCCTGGACCCTGCAACTTGACCCAAGCTCTAAACCCTTTTTTCAATTTCTAAAAAGCTGCTCGTGTCTTCCTGCTTTGTTTAAAAAGTTTAAAAGAAGTATGCCTT
>NW_013541756.1:0-722 GCF_000499545.2 Eimeria tenella
GGGGCCCCGGGGGCCCCCGGGGCCCCGGGGGCCCCCGGGGCCCCGTGCGGGGATATTGACTCTACAGATTATCTTTTCTTGGGGGACTATGTGGACCGCGGGAGCCACTCCTTGGAGACCATTTGCCTGCTTTTCGCTCTCAAAGTAGGGTTTAGGGTTTAGGGTTTAGGGTTTAGGGTTTAGGGTTTAGAGTGTCACTGGCGAGCGAGCTGTTGGAGGCAGGAGGAGCGTCGCCGCGGCGCGTTGGCAGCGCGTCTCCCCGCAACCCGCAGGGTCTAGGCTGAGGGCTGAGGTTGAGGGTTTAGGGTTTAGGGTTTAGGGTTTAGGGTTTGTCGCAGGTGAAGTACCCGCGGCAGGTGCACCTGCTGCGGGGCAACCACGAAGACCCCGCGATAAACGCGCTCTACGGCTTTCAGGAAGAGTGCCGCCGGCGGCTGCAGGAAGACCCGCTGCAAGAAGGGTCTTGTTGGAAATCTTTCAACAAAGTTTTCGAGTTTTTGCCAATTGCTGCTCTCGTCGAAAACCGCATTTTCTGCATCCACGGCGGCATCGGGGGGTCTGTACACTCCGTCGCCCAGCTCCACCAGCTCCAGCGCCCCCTCAGGGTCGCCCAGGTGCCCCAGACGCCCCAGGTCAGCCGAGGCCCAGCTAGCTAGCTAGCTGGCTGGCTAGCTGGCTGGCTGGCTGGCTGGCTGGCTAGCTGGGGGGTGCGGGGGTGGGCA
>NW_013541756.1:733-900 GCF_000499545.2 Eimeria tenella
TACACGAACAAATAAATTATAATAAATGTGCGAGAAATAAATAAATAAATAAACGAATAAATAAGTAAATACATAAACAAATAAATAGATAAATAGTAATTCAATATTTAAAGAACTAAATAATAAAAATATAATATCTTTGCGTAAATCCAGAAAAGGCGTAAACG
>NW_013541756.1:1000-1217 GCF_000499545.2 Eimeria tenella
CAGCTGCACGACTAGCTAGCTTGCTAGCTAGCTGCGCAGCTAGCTAGCTAGCCAGCTGCACCCCTAGCTAGCTAGCCAGCTGCACCCATAGCTAGCTAGCCAGCTGCACCCCTAGCTAGCTAGCCAGCTGCACCCCCAGCAACCTACCGAGCCAGCCACCTAGCTACGCACCGCTCGCTCCCTCCGCAGCAGCAGCAGCAGCAGCAGCAGCAGCAGC
>NW_013541756.1:1250-1614 GCF_000499545.2 Eimeria tenella
GCAATGTGCGGCGCAGGAGCAGCAAGTCACGGACCTGCTGTGGTCCGACCCCACGGAGTCCGACGGCGTGCTGGGCGTCGCGCCCAACGAAGTCCGCGACCCCGACGGCTCGGGGCGCATTTGCAAGTTCGGGCCGGACAGAGTGCTGCACTTCCTCGCGGCCAACGGGCTCGCCCTCATCATCAGGTGCTAGCTAGCTAGCTAGCTAGCTAGCTAGCTAGCTGGGGGGGAGGGCTGTGGACGGGGTGGGGGGCTGGGTTGCGAGCTAGTTGGGTAGCTAGATGCGTAGCTAGCTGGCTAGCTAGCTAGCTAGCTGGCTAGCTAGCGAGCTGGCTGGCTAGCTGGCTGGCTAGCTAGCTAGCCA
>NW_013541756.1:1714-2106 GCF_000499545.2 Eimeria tenella
TCTGCTGCAGCACAGCAGCAGCAGCAGCAGCAGCAGCAGTACCAGATGCAGGGCTCCCTGACATTCTCGCGCCAGTCCACAGGGCTCAGCCGCCAAGGCAGTCGTGCTGCGGACGTGAGTCAAGTTTGCTGCTGCTGCTGCTGTTGCTGTTGCTGCTGTTGCTTCTGTTGCTGCTGCTGTTGCAGCTGCTGTTGCTGCTGCTGCTTGAGGCATATGTGCAGATTCGATTGGCTTCGCACGCAGCAGTCGTGCAGGAACAACGCGGAGACTTCTCGGCTCTTGTGAGAAGGGTGAGCTGCTGCTGCTGTTGCTGCTGCTTCTGCTGCGGCGGCTGCTGTTGCTGTTGCTGCTGCTGCTGCTGCTGATAGAGCTTGCGCCGAGGGTTTTGGGCT
>NW_013541756.1:2206-2879 GCF_000499545.2 Eimeria tenella
TGCTGTGGTTTGGCTAACTAGCTAGCTGGATAGCTACCTGGGTAGCTAGCTAGCTAGCCAGCTAGCTAGCTAGGGAGGTGGGGAGTTTGCCAGCTAGCTAGCTAGGGAGGTGGGGAGTTTGCTTTTGTTAGCGGCAGTGAGGGGAAGAGCTAGCTGGAGAGTCGAGAAAGCCAGAGAGAGGGCTTGCCGCAGCTAGCTAGGTTTAGGGTTTAGGGTTTAGGGTTTAGGGTTTGGGGTTTAGGTTTGTTTGCAGGGCACATGAGTGCGTGATGGACGGCTTTGAGAGATTTGCGGGAGGCAAGCTGATAACTCTCTTTTCAGGTGCCTAAACTCTAAACCCTAAACCCTAAACCCTAGGTCCAAGCCCACAGGGTAGGAGCGTCCGAGGTCTTTTGCGTGTCCCCAGTCAGATCCAGGCAGAGGGTTTAGGGCTTTGTCCATGTCGAGGGTTTAGGGTTTAGGGTTTAGGGTTTGGGGTTGTGTGTGCAGCTACGAACTACTGCAACCACCACCAAAACGCGGGAGCTCTTTTGTACATTCGGCGGGACTTGACAATAATTCCAAAACTGATTTATCCTGCAAACGCGCTGTCTCAATACATAACATGGTGAGGTGTACGTACACCTGGTGGCCGTGGCGTTCAAGTTTCACAGTGTGGGGGTGCTGAGGTGTA
>NW_013541757.1:0-369 GCF_000499545.2 Eimeria tenella
TATTTGATTATTATTTATTTATTTATTTATTTGTTTAATTATATTAGTTAATTAATTAATTAATTAAATCAATTTAATTGTTTAATTGTTTAATTAATTTAATTAGTTGATTTAATTATTTAATTAGTTGTCTAATTGGTTTTATTGTTTAAGTGGTTATTTGATTATTTCCTTTTGCTGCAGTGCTTTTTCTTTGCTGCTCAAGTTTATATTTATTTATTTATTATTTATTTATTTATTTATTTATTTATTTATTTATTTATTTATTTTTATTTTTATTTTTATTTTTAGGGACTGGGATGCTCTCCACGACCGCCCGGGCTTCAGGTGTATGTACACCCGACTTCGGTATGCTGCACCCATTCTGAG
>NW_013541757.1:478-726 GCF_000499545.2 Eimeria tenella
GCAGCAGCAGCAGCAAGTGCTGCGGCAGAGTGAGGGCTGCAGCAGCAGCTGCAGCTGCGGCGTGCAGCGCCAATCCTGAAGAAAGCTGCTGCTGCTGCATATGCAGCAAAATGTTCAGCAGCAGCAGCAGCAGAAGCAAGTGCAGCAGCAGCAGCAGCAAGTGCAGCTGAAGCAGCAGCGAGTGTAGCTGCAGCAGCAGCGAGTGTAGCTGTAGCGGCAGCAAGCGCGGCTGTAGCAGCAGGAGTAGC
>NW_013541757.1:760-1060 GCF_000499545.2 Eimeria tenella
AGCAGCAGCAGCAGCAGCAGCGAGTGCAGCAGCAGCAGCTGCAGGTGCAGCTGCAGCAGCAGCAACTGAAGTTCTCATACTTTTTGTTGCATTTTAGTGCCCGTTAGTCAATTAATTATCTGCCTTTGTTTGCTGAGGGACTAAGCCCGAAACCCTAAACCCTAAACCCTAGGAGCTAATGGCGAGCTGCCAAAGCTGGCCTTTCTTAGGGAGCTTAAACACCATTTAAGGGTTTAGGGTTTGGGGCTGGAGTTTGTGGGCCGAGAAGGCCCACAAACTACTGTGACCTAGGGTTTGGGG